>NC_056739.1:330782697-331035197 GCF_019279795.1 Protopterus annectens | reverse complement strand
ACAACTAGCCCTAGACAAAGCCGTAATTTCAACTCAAACGTTCTAAACATCCTAAACCATCATGCACCTTCCCGAACAATTAGAATAAAAACTAACTATGCACCATGGCTCACCAAAGACACTAAAACTAAAATGAATGAGACAAAGATTGGACACAGTATCAGAGAAATAAAAGCTTATGTCTTAGACAAAACTATCTAGAACTCTGAAAAAAAAAAAAAAGCAAATTAAACTAGACAAAGCCAATTACTACAAAAACATGCAGGAAAAACATGCTCATGACCCCCAGAAATTTTGGGCCACATTAAATAGCATACTCCGCCCAGAAAAAAACATGACCCCAGAAGATATTCCCACACAATTCAACAAATCCTTACCAAACCAGTCCAAACCCTGGCCAATGCCCAATACAGTACCAGCAGTCCCACACCAACATATACCCCCACCCTTCTCAACACTCAACCCAACATCCCCACTTTCAACCTTCACCCCGTGTCCACCAGGGTAATTTCTAAGCTCCTCAAAAAACTAAAAACAACCACACTAGCAGCTGATAAACTTCCAGCAGACTTCCTTCAGATATCAGATGATGCCATAGCCTACCCATTCTCTATTCTCATAAATCGATCACTGCTGGAAAACAAAGTACCCACCTCCTGGAAAACTTCACACATCACTCCACTACACAAAGGGGGAAACTCCTTAGAGCTGATCAATTATTGTCCAATTGCAATCCTATCACCTCTGTCCAAAATATTAGAAAGAGTGGTTCACATTCAACTAATGCAACACCTCAAAGATAATAACCTTCTCTCTGCTTCACAACATGGTTTCGACCATCCCACAGCACCACCACAGCCCTCCTATCATTCACAGATATAGTTAACCACCACAGAAACAATGCTCTGTTTGTATCCTCCATATTCTTAGACTTATCAAAAGCCTTTGATATGGTTAACCACACCATTTTTCTCAATTCTCTAGCATAAACATAAGCCCCCCCTCTATTGTTTGGTTTAATGGCTACCTATCTGGCCGTCAACAAACAGTTCTCTGGAAAGACCAACTATCCCCCCTATTGCCAGTTACCATAGGAGTCCCTCAAGGGTCTATTCTTGGTCCCTTACTATTCTCTTTATATACTAACCACATCACTTTATCCTCACCCTACTATTGTGTCAGTAGTACAATATGCAGATGACACCACCCTTATTTGCACCGCCTGCACACTACATGAACTTCAGTCCTTAACCCAGAACTACTTCACTCTCACAGAAACATGTTTCACCAATATCAAACTTCTTCTCAATCCCAAAAAAAAAACAAACTTATTATATTTGGCCCAGGAAAATCACCACCCCTAAGTGATAGCTTCTCCATCAAATCCAGAGACAACACTCAAATAAGCCCTACCACACACACAAAACTGCTAGGTGTTGAAATTGACAACAATCTTAAAGTTGACATCCACATTTCTCAATCCATCAAGAAGGTTAACAAAAAACTTGGACTCCTTTATAAGAATAAAAACTTTATGACTAATAACACCAAAGCAGCCATTGCAAAGACCCATCTCCTATCCATCCTCTTATATGACTCACCCATCTTAACTAATCTCCGGCAAACCAACCTAAATAAAATGGAATCTTGTTACAACAAAATCATTAAATTTGCTACCGAATCCCCTTATAGGTCCCATCACTGTCTGTCACTTAAGCTAGTCAACTGGTTGGAGCTATCCTCATATGCTACTACTCAACCAACTATCTACTGCTCACAAACTCTACTACTTTCCCAACCTAACCCCTGCACTACAGGAACTCATACAACCACACATCCCCACTAGAACTCTTAGATCCAGCAACCAAAACCTCATAAAAGTCATCAAGCATAGAAATGATGGTAAATCCCTTTTGCCAGCACCATTGCCAAAAAATGGAACACCATACCAAGCCATACAACCTCTGCCACCTCCACTACTCAGTTTAAAAAACTCCTGAAAAACATTTTCAGAATAATTGGCTATGCTTATGCCATTCACCAGGCTAACCCTTAAAAAGCTAACTCCTCTGTACCCCAACTACTCTCAGACAGTCTGTTTCATGAATACGTAATACTGCCTCTTTTTAGGTCTTTTGAGTAGATGTCTTTTGATACCCTATACCTCAATGTTTGACTTTTGTTTGAACTGTTAATTTAATATATTCCATACTGTATGTATTATTTCCTTGTGTGTATGCAATGAAAGCTCTCATAACATGAAACGAATGTTCCATGTAATTTCCTGTTATTCTATATATGTGTTGCTTGGAGCTTATCTCCCCGGGCCTCTGCTGAAAATGGACATGTGTCCAGTCAGACTTTCCCGGTTAACAGATGTAAAATAAAATAAATAATAAATAAATATACAAGAGATTATATATATTTTTGAGTATGAATGTGGACTGAGCTACTAGCGCTACATTCCAGCCACAAACAGGTTCGAATAAAAAAAAAAATTAGTTGAAGAGCATGGACCAAAAAGACCACTGTAATGCAAAAAGGATGCAGTGGCAATCCCCATATATAAATGCTGTGAACTGAAATGGTTTCTAAAAGGAGGATTAAATCATAGCAAAGGCTACAGAAAAAATGACTACTGACATAATAGTGCTAATTTACTTTTAGCCTCTTCTTTTGTCTAAAGCTCACCATTTAGACTGAGAGGGCAGGTAGAAAAAAAGCGGCCATTAAATTTGCCAGTTAAAGCATTACAAATATACAAACAAAATATAGCTAATACAGGGAGAGAGAGAGAGAGAGGTGCATACATATATACAGGTATATAATGAGAAAGAGACAAGTGGAGAAAGTTAAGGGACACCACAATAGTCAGAGAACATGGGAGACTAAAGGTAGCTCAAACATCACATGACAAGTTTTGCTTTTTTTCTTTTCCCATTTTGCTTTGGTGAAATGATACCCTCATCATGTAAAATGAACTTTCTGATTATAAAATATGTAGCTTTTATTTCAGTGGAGCTAAATTTAACAAACCTGTGTTTGTTTAATGCATGCTGATCAGCTGTCAAATTACTTCCAGATTCCATGTCATCTGACCCCACCCTTCTAATTATGCAATAGTGGGGAGAAACGGCTTATAGTGGATAGGCATGGTTACTGTAGTCTGCATCAGATTTCAGTGCAAAATTACACAGAACCGGACAATAAATCAGTAACTTAACGCAATTATAGTCAAATGGAAGAAAACAAAAGCAAATGAAACAAGATAATATTCTAAGTGTATATTGTCTAGTATACAGTGAATTAAGACAAATGTAACACTAGTAAATATCAACGGGTTTATCAGTTTTAGGGGAAAAAGTAGTGTCTTTGTATCTCATTCATTGATGGCATTAGAGATGGAAAGAAAACCTTTGGAATAGTTTGTTAATCTGTGAAGACGATACAATGAAACTGCAGTAAGGAGAAGGAGAAGAGTCATATTATGAAGAGAAAGATACAATGAGGATTGTGATGCTGTGAAGATGATAAACATAAAACTGGTGATATGATGAAGACCATGAAGACAAGGGGTAGATAAGACTAACATGAAAAATATTGCGGTAGGTGAAGAAAAAGGCGTAATAAGGAAGCAATAAATATAATGATGTGTTTTGTATACTGAATGGCATGACCTAGCAATCTTCATCGCATCTTCATCACTTTCATTGCATCATTGTTTTTGTCATCTTCATTGCATATTCATTTTCCTTTTCATGTTCATCACATCCTTGTACCATAGGGTTATAGGAAGTTACTAGGCTATTGGCCCTGAGGCTCTTACAAGCCTAGCCAAGAATTTAGCCTCTGTTCTGACAAGTTAGCACCCAGTTCCCCTGTCCAGTAGGGAAGAGTGAGAGTTGCTGGAGCCATGTCAGACTCGAAACCGGTCACAAGTGGTGTCCCACAGGGTTCTGTCCTGGGAAAACTCTTGTTCGGTATATACTTTTCCAAGGTACAGGCAAACGTGGGAGGACTATGGCTCACCAAGTTCGCAGACGACTGCAAACTGGGCGCCATAATCGACTCTCCAGCTGACACAAACATCCTTCAAAAAGGTCTCACAGAGGCAGATAACTGGTGCCAGCACCATGGTTTAAAGCTAAATGCCAAAAAATGTATAGTCATACCCTTTGGCAAAAACAATGTGCCCACAAATTACCACATAGGCGGAAATCCATTAAGTACAGAGAAAGTTATTAGGGACCTGGGGACCCAAGTTGATAGCAATCTCTCCTTTGAAAACCACATTGCCAAAGTGGTTAGAAAGACCTTCTACATAGCCCACCTCATCATGAAGGGTTTCACATCTAGATCAAGAGAGGTAATCGTGCCCCTTTATTCATCTCTCATCAGGCCCATCATAGAATACAATGCCCCTTTTGGGATGCACCTTACCCGACACCTGCAGCAATTAGAAAGACCCCAAACGTATCTCACCAAGAGGATCAAGGGTCTCAAACAAATGCCATATGCTGCTCGGTTAAAAAAACTCCAGCTCTACTCAGTTGCATACCACCTACTTCGAGGCGATCTATGCCTGACATACAAAGCTATGTCAAATCCAGAATTAATGGACATGCTCCACCTCAGTAAATCTAAATCCCTTAGAGCCACACGCTCGAGGGACTTGAACCTCAGCACAGAAATAAATAGAACTTGTTGGAGGGACAGGTTCATAACCCAAAGGCTCCCTTTGCTCTGGAATAGAATTCCAGTTCATGTGAGGCAGAGCACCTCACTGAATCTCTTCAAGAAGAATCTCGATAGATGGATGGGGGATCGTAGGTTTGTCCCAGGGATTACTCCCGTGTCACTATTAGACAGAGGCACAGTAAACTAAACCTTAAAAAGGGCACAGTATACTCAAATCAAGGGGTGGCATAAGCCATACAGAATCGGGCTAGGCTTGTAATTGCCCCAGGGCAGATAACCTAGTATGAACCTATGAACCTATGAACCTATAAGGTGGAATCCCAGGGGTGTATTTTGTTCCCCATCCAGTTATCCAGGTTGCGCTTAAATAAGGTTAATGAGGAACTCCGCTTGACATGGAGAAGGAGTCTATTCCACAGAGGGGGGAGTCTCTGGGACACACGTCTGTCCCACCAAGTCCTATTGATGTCTCAGAGCAGGTTGAGGTCATGTGTGTGGGTTACTGGAGTGGATCTTGACTTGCGGATATGCAGCAGTCCTATCAAGGTGGGGTCTGAGATTGCTTTCTATGCCAAACAGAGGCTACCTCTGAGAAGTCTGTATGAGACTGAGTAGAGGGACAGGGCTTTTAGCCTATCTGTGTAGGGTAGATGCTTGAGGCCCTGGATTCTCCTGGCGAGGAACCACTGTGGTCTCTCCAGCTGCTGCATGTGCTTTGTGAGGTACATGCCGAAAGGGGTTTGTACTCAATTGGTCTTATAAGGGAAGAATACAGGGATGTTAGGACCTCTTTGTCCCTGGATTAGTTATCCTTCCTAATGAGGTGGGCCATGTAGAAAGCTTTCCGTACAATGGAGACATTATGGTGGTCAAAAGTCAGTTTCTTATCAGCCTGGGTGCCCAAGTCCCTCATGACTGATTGCGTGCTTAGGACCTTGTTATTAAATGAGATAATTTGTGGAGACATCACTCTCCCCAAAGGGGCTGATGATGCATTTTTTGGCATTCAGTTTGACGCCATGTTTCTGGCACCAGTCATTTGTTTGGGTGGGACCCTCTTGGATGATGTCCACATCACTAGGGGAATTGATGACAGTGCCCAGCTTGCAGTTGTCTGCAAACATGGTCAGCCATAGCCACTGGTTTTGGCTTGCACCTCAGAAAAGTATATCCTAAAGAACAGAGGCCCCAAGACCGATCCCAAGGGTACACTGCTCATTACAGGTCTACTTCTTGAGGTGACTTCCCCTATTTTGACTAGGTGGGTTCTATCAGTGAGCCAGTTTGCTACCCATCTGGTAACATATGGTCTGATGCCTAGTTGAGAGAGTTTATCTATTATACCTGAGTGGAGAATAGTATCGAAGGCTTTCGCCAGTTCATGGTAGGAGGTGAGCACCATCTTCCCCTCATCCATGGCCAAAGAAGTCACCCAAATTTAACAGGCATGACCTCCCCTTGGCAAAACCAAACTGTGTGGGATTGAGTGACTGGAGGTTGTCAATGTCCTTGTTAATGAGGTCCATGATAATCCGTTCCATGGCCTTACAGATCAGGCTAGTTAGGCTGATGGGTCTATAATTTCCTGGATCAGTAGATGCTCCACCTTTGGGCAAAGGGATGAAAGTGGCTGTCCTTTACTTGGCTGGGATGAAGCTGGTACTCAGGCTTTGGTTGAATAGGGTGCCTAATGGTGCTTCAAGTTCCTGCCTGAGTTCATGTAGGATGCAGCCTGGGATGTTATCAGGTCCTATGGAGGCTGTATTTTTTGCCTTTGAGGAAGCAGTGATGACTTGTTCCCTAGTGATAAGGGGAGTTGGGCAGGTGGTGGGGATGTCCTGATTTACTAACGGGGGGACAGAGCGATGAAGTTTTCACTGAACCTGTCTGTTAGCAGGTTGGCTATATCTACAGCATTTGTGTATGTGATGTCCTTGACCACCAGTTCTGAGCAGATCTGAGTGCTTCCTTTGAGATTGTGGACATATGTGAAGAAGGCCTTATAATTGTATTTAGAATATGTGGCCAGTTTGGACTCGAAGTTTGCTTTGGAGGATTTCACTAGTGCTCTTATTTGCTTGTTCAGGCTAAGGAGAGATTGCTTCCAGTTAGGCATCTGCTCCTTCTTGGTCCTGGACAGCAATTTTTTCCTGAGTTTACTTATTGCAGATGTCCACCAGACAGGTTTACTCTTCATTGAGGATGATGATTTTGTCCTGCCGGGTATTCCTGATTACATGCAGCTGTATAAATGCTCACATAGTACTTTGGTGTAGGTTTGGACATTTGTTACAGTTCCTATGGAGGGGGAGGGGGCTGTGAAGCTGTTTATACCTTCCCTCAGGAGATTGTAATCAGCTTTGGAGAAGTTTTTATGTTTGACCCTAGCTAGGTGGAGTCGGAGGAGATGGTAACTTCAAAAGTGACCACTTTGTGATTGGATCTTACCAGGGAGGATGACACTGTAGGGATGCTGCAGTGGTTACTCATGTTGGTTAATACCAAGTCCAAGATATTATTACCTCTTGTGTGGGCTGCAACCAGCTGGTCCAAGGCATTTGCATTGACAAATTCAAGGAATCTCTAGGTATTTGTGCTTTGACATGAGTAGTTCTTCCATTCTATGGTTGGATAGTTAAAGTCATCCAAGATCAGGGTAAAGGGTTGAATCTTGATTAATTCAAAGAGGTCCAGCTAGGTGGAGTGGGCATCTTGAGTCAAAGTTGGGGGCCTGTAGCTAGCTATTATTTGAATAGGGGTCTTGTCAATGGTTAACTGCACCTGGAGTATCTCCTGTGCATCATACTGTTACTGTTTGACCAGCCTGGAGATGTGTATTATTATTTATTTATTTTACATTTGTTAACTGGGAAATTCCGACTGGACCAGGTCCATTTTCAGCGGAGGCCCGGGGAGAAAAGCTCCAACATCAAGTTATACAAATACAGTACATCCAGCATAATACACAAAACAGGTTACATCATGTATGCTGAGCATAGTAATATAACAAGAATTAATAAAAACACTCCAGGTAAAAAATATAGAACATGGGTAAAAAGACAATGTCAGTCATACTTTGGTAAGAAAAGAAAATATATCAAGTAAGATTCTGCAGTTAAAAGTACCCTTTCAGATGGCCAAGCCCACAGGGGATCAGAGCTCCAGCATGTGATCAGAGAGGAATTTGGGGAGTTAATAGTAGTATGGGTAGGGTTATGTGATACAAGGGCATAACCATGTACTAAGAAGGTGCGATTTGAGGGAGTTTTTGAATATGGATGTGGAGGCTGCAGTGGACACAGACAGGGGAAGAGAGTTCCAATTTCTGGCAACGGTGTGGGAGTAGAGCGCTTTCCCTGCATTATTGTTAGCCTTAGTGATGGAGAGGAGAGATTTTTCACTGGATCTTAGGTATCGGTTTGTAGTATAGATAGTAAGTAGGTTGGATAATGAGGGTTTTTTTCAGGATACTTGAGAATATTGTAGGCTGTGCCCAGCTGGTGATAGTTAAGTAGCTGTGGTAGCTCAAGCCATTTTAATTCTTTTAGTGCAGCACAGTGATGGGTTCTATAGGTTGAGTTAGTAGCAAACTTGGCTATTTTATTGTAGCATGATTCTAGTTTGTCTAGGTCACATTGTCTGATTTGGGTAAAGATTGGTGCTGCGTATAATAGAGTTGAAAGGAGGTGGCTTTGTGCAAGAGTGACTCTTGCTTTTTGTGAGAGAAAGGACTTATGCCTGTATAGGGAGCCTAGTTTTTTGTGTACTAGTTTTATGGTATGTGAGATGTGAACATCAAAGTGGAGATTATTGTCTATTTCAATGCCCAGAAGTTTGGTGTGGTTAGAAAGGGGGAGATGGTGGTGCCGTCCTTAGATGTTATGGTAAAGGAAAGGAGTTTTTTTTATCTATTAGGGGTAAATAGTAGCAGTTTTGTCTTTTTGGGATTTAGAATTAGTTGGATCCCAGATATCCATTTTTCTACTGAGATAAAGGTATCTTGAGTGAGTGTATGTAGGGTGGTGGGAGATGAGGCGGAGCAGATCAGAGTTGAATCATCTGCATATTGTATGAGTGTGGCATGTTGTGTAGAGCATTTGAGGTTATTTGTGAAAATAGAGAACAACAGCGGGCCCAGTATAGAGCCCTGTGGGACACCTATGGTGGTTGGAAGTTGTGTAGACAGAGTTCCCTTCCACTGGACAGATTGCTGCCTGTCAGACAAGTAGCTTCTGAACCAGGCTATAGTAGAGGAGGTGAAGGATAATGATGTTAGTGAGTCTAGTAGAATGGAGTGGGAGACCATATCAAATGCTTTTGAGAGGTCTAGGAAAATGGCTGATACATATTTGTTATCATTCCTGTGAAGGTTTATATAATTAGTGAAAGATAGAAGGGCTGTGGTAGTGCTGTGATGTGGACGGAAACCGTGTTGTGTGGTAGATAGTAGATTGTGTGTGTTAAGAAATGTCATCACTTGCAAGTGGATGCATTTCTCAAGAATTTTGGATAAGGGGCAAAGGATGGCAATAGGTCGGTAGTTGGAGAATTCATAAGAATTACCTCCTTTATGGAGAGGAATGATGCGAGATACTTTCCAGAGTTTGGGTATGTAGGATTCTAGTATGGAGCGGTTGATAAGGATGGAGACAGGATATGATGAGGAGTCACTAGCCATTTTTAGGTATGCAGCAGGTATGTTATCAGCTGCTAGTGTGGTTGGCTTTAGTTTTAGGAGGAGCTTTTCGATAGTTGAGGTGGGCACTGGTGATAGGCTGAAAGAGGGGGTGGTGTGGAATAGGTTAGGTTGTGACGGAGGTAGACTGTTTTTGGTTATTTGACTGGACAGGGCTAAGATGGATTTAGTAAAATGGTTATTAAATTGAGAAGCTATGTCTAGGGTATTGTTAGTAGAGATGGGTGCTGGGGTTGTGGTTTTGCCTGGCTTTAGTAGGGAGTTAATGGCATGCCAGAATTTTTGTGGACTATTTGAATATTTCCTTTGGGCGCTAAGAAAATAGTTTTGTTTGTTTATTTTAGATTCAGCCTTGGCCTTGTTTCTAAGCTGTTGATAGTGTATGTCTTTAATATATATTGAAACGCCACCTCCTTTTGCTTTGCTGCCTACAGTTTGGGGTCTGAATGTATGATGGGGTGAGTAACCTTTTAAGGCTGGGGTGCTCTCCACAGCTTTGAACCAAGTTTCTCTGACTGCACAAATGTCAGCATCTTCCAGGGTTAACAATGCTTGCAATGACTGCAGTTTCATGTTTAGACTCCTAGCATTTAGCAGCATGACCTTTAATTTATCTTTTGATTAAATTTTCATGTTGTTAGTTTTGACCTTGTGGCACTATCTAAAAAGGCATTATAGGGGAGGCAAAAGCCTTTACCAGAAGCCTGAATCCCAAGGGAGACAGATGCAGGCCATCACTGGAAAAGCATCGTGGTCTGTCGATCATGTCTTCCCAGGCTGTCAGGTACTGGATCCCCTTGGAATGACACCAGAAAATAAGCCAATTGTTAAAGTCAATCATTTTCTGTTTGTATTGAGGCATCATTCTGGGTGACGGTAGAATGCTGCTTAAGGCTAGGGACATATCTGCTTGGGACACATTCAGCAAGCTCGATCATGGTTCTCTTAATATAGTCCAGGAAGGTGCATCTCAAGTCATTCACAACAATATGGACTATGACAGAGTCATAGCAGTATCTGTTGTTGAGAGAGTTGAGTGCATGTGTGATGGCGGATACTGACACCTAACAAACAATTGTGACTTTCTCCTTATCCAGGCTGGTGAGGGGCACATCTGTGTGTCTCACAATCGAGTCTCCTATGACTAATATGTTGGGTTTATGGTTAGGCCTTAGTGGCTGTGAGACACAGGTGTGTGGACTATGTGTGGTGTGTGGTGTGATGGGCTGTGGAGTTTGCTTGTGTTTTTGCCTCAGAGGTCTTTTTTGTTTGGGTATGTTTTTGTTGAGGACCTCTGCACATGTGGGTGTGTGTTGTATACGTTTGGGTGGTGTTTGAGGTGTGGTGTTTGTGTTGACAACTTTCTCAGTGTCAAATATACTGGCTTGTGAGGGAGAGGATAGACCCAATGTTCTTAATGTAATTGTAACTCTCACAAATGGTGTCCCTAGGTGGTAGTAGTAGAGGGTTGTCCATGTACATGAGTCAGTTGCTACACTGTCTCCAGATGCCCATATCAACCAGACTGATAGGAGAAACTGTAGGAAATTGTCCATCCATATTTGTCAGAATCTGAAGGAGAGAGGCCAGAGAGAACTAAGGGGGTAAAGGGTGGAAGGTCTAAGATGAGTACTACTAGATGATTACACACGTGCTAGTAAGGGAAATTTATAGCTGGAATACCTTGCAATGGGTTAAAAACAGTGCAGCTCTGGTGTTCAGCATGCAAACAAGCCCAAACCAGCTCAAAACATGGGTTTTAAATACCACAAAAATAGAAGATTCTAGTAACACAGAAATCTAGCCAATCCTGCTAGCCCCTGCTCTCTTTACCAATCAGCTTGTGCCAGACAAGTTCCAGGCAACCCTGCTACTCTCACTAGCAGAGAAGATAAGCCCCTACCAACACAAGGTGGTTGCCGTAAACACAGAAGGCAAACACAAGATGGCTGCCAGAAACACAGATGGCAAAAACAAACAGCTCTGGATGCAGCAAAACAGTATTCAGACTATGCTACTCAATTTAAGGGTTAGGAGCACAGTAAAACTCACAGAAAAGCACAGATTAACCACTTACAGATAAAAACAGAACTCATAGTATAAAAAATGCAATTAAACAGTAGTGAACTGCAGTAAAATGCAGTTAAACAGTAATGAATTGCAGTAAATAGAAATGAGATACAGTTAAACACTAATGAAATGCAGTTAAATTACTTTAAAACAGAGCAAAAGTGATAAATTAGCTATAAGACACAGATAAAAATGATCGGCAGGTGCAAATGCAATAAAATAAGTGAAAATAAATGAAAAACACTTAGATTGGTCTTGGAGCTCATCCAGGCTTCATAATCGCACATTTTCATTGCATCAGTATCTTCACATTCATTGAGTCTTCATAGTCAGTTTTCATCATCATATCTTCATAACCAACATTTTCATTTTCATAGGTGTGCAGGTTATTCCAAAACATTTTAGTCCAACATTAATGTATTCAATATGTAACACACTGTATTGTAGAGCCAACAATGAGGTGACTAGTATACATCTATGTTTTCTTCTTAAAAAAAGTGATCATCCTATAAGACTCGCATTATATTCATAGCTTTCTTCTTCTTAAAATAAATACTGTAGTAAAGTATGTATTACTGTATATGTATGTATTACAGTGTGCCAAGTACTATACATTATATTAGTAGTCTTATCCTATGCCATTCTACTTTTTACTCACATTTAGATATATACTGATTTACTGTGCAAATGACTTGCTACATTATGTGTCTCTTTGCACCAAAATTTGTTGCAGACTGTAGAAAACATACCTATACACAAGCTTGTTTCTCTCCATTATTGCATCATCAGAATGGGAGGGGCAAATGACAAGGCACCAGGACATATATGGACAGCTGCTCAGCATACAGTAAATACAAACAGAAGCTTGATAAATTTAATGCAGTGACTATGAAAATAGCTGAGTTATCAGAAAGCCCTCTTAACATTGTGTGTATAATTACAGCAAAAGGAATGGTAAAGAAAAATCTTTGCATATGATATTGAAATTCTACTTTTCAGGCTGAATGAGCTGGGAGTTTATAAATGAAGTTGGACTTCTGCTCCAAATTTATGTGGCAATGAAGAAGCCTTCCAGCGGAATTAAAACAGAAAAGCAGAAACATAAAGTATTTTTATAAAATTGGGTTGGGGGTGGAGACCACAAGGTGTCAACCTAAGTTATAACCAATGTTTAGGTTAGAAAGAAAAAAATAAATAAATACACACACACACACACACACACACACACACACACACACACACACACACACACACACACACACACACACAGACACGCACACACATGTGACAATGTGACAACAGTGAAAAGATGCGCCACTAAGAGATGCACAGACATATTATTTCTGCCAACAATTGTTAGGAATTCTTCTTTCTGGGAACTTGTAGCACTAAATAAGCTTTAAAGGTTGTCCAAAGCCTTATTAGTTTATGTCCAGTCGGTAGTGGGAGGCCATATATTAGCATGGCTAAAAGTCAGTCTTCCAAGGACAAAAAAGGCATCATTTGAAAGGAACTTGGTAACACTATAGTAGTTGTGCAGTGGGGAGAGGTAAGAGGGGTTTTACACATCCTGTAAACAAGCAGGAATAAAAGTAAATGTATTCTTGTTTCAACAATTACACAAGCAAGTGGGTGGTGTGGTGATGGGTACTCCCATCACCAACACTTATGCAAATACAGTCATGTATATTTGGGAGCAAGAATTTATCTTGTCAGGAGTAAATCCATTCTTAAGTAACGTCTTTTATTGAAGGTTTGTGGATGACTTGTTTTTAGTTTGGCGAGGGGATGAACACAGTTTTGAACAGTTTTTTGAGTATCTCTAATACAATGTTCTTTTTGAAATTTAAGAAATGTTTTGGGAATGATAAGATAGAATTCCTGATTGTTGCTGGACTTATCAATGAGCATTTTATAACTGACACTATGCTTTATAAAAAACAGTTAAAAGGAATGCCTATCTGCACAGCAGTAGTATGCACCCACGGTATATATATAAAAATGTTGTCAGAAATCAGATGCAGAGGGTCGCTAGAATTAATATATTGGACTCAAATATGGATACCCAATTGGGCACTATGGCATCCAGTTTTAAAAGTAGTGGATATAAAGCATGTGATGTTGATTCTGCTGTTATGGAGACCAAGCAGTTATGTCACACATCAGCAAAGCCACGGTTTTCTTGTGAGTATAATGGTGAGAGCAATAAGAATAATAAAAACAAGAACACAGCCACAAAGTCTGAGAATTCATTTTATGCTCAATTTCTGAGTGACTTGGTTGGCTACAGTCACCTGCATTACAAGCTGAAGTTAAGTGCAGACTTGCAGTACTGTGTTTTATTCTTCTGTTAAGTGCAAACTTGCAGTTTTAAAAGTACTGTATTTTATTTTTTCTGTTACCTAATTGTTTCACTGAATAGCGTGCTGTGTGTCTCTCTGCAGTTAGTTCCCCACCCACCCACCATCCCTGTTCTTGTCTTGGTGTTAGTGTTGGTGGCTCTGGAATTGCCCGCCCCTCCTGTAAGTCTGTATTTGAGCACTCCTCCAGGGTCCATCTCATTTGCTCACTTAACCAAGTACAGTGAGATCATATTCTGAGTCTAGTGTTCACTCTACTTAATACAGAGAGATTTGAGAAGACCAACCCACTTAGGTTCTTCCTTCCTCTCTCCTTGCACTTTACTAACAAAAAAGAATTGCACTTTATTCATCTGCTTTTACTGTATTTGTGTTTCCTCCTACTTTATTTTGCTTTTGCCTCTTCTTAAAAGTACTCGATTTTATTTATTCTCCTGCATTTATTACTGCTTGGTAGTAGCCTAATTAAATTGTAACTGTTATTCTAAGTCTTCTGGTTTAAGCACTTGAGCTTCATACCAGTTGTTTTACATTAAGGAGGTTTGTGGTTTGCACTGTTGTGGCAGGACAGGTAGCTTGCATCCTTTTAAGCTGGGAATTGCTGATTGAAGGCTCAGTGTCTGCTATTCTAAAAGTGTATTAGTTCTAGTTTAAGCACTTGGGCTTCAGGACAGTTATTCTACATTAAGAAGGTTTGTGGTCTGCACTCTTGTGGGAGGAGAGGCTGGATTCTGCCCTTCTGAGCTGGGAATTTCTGGTCACAGGCTTATTGTGCCTGCTTATTTGAATTGTTTCTTTCTGAAATTGGTGTGCCTTGTTGCTGTAGCATATACCAGATTCAGGCCTGCTGAATCTAGCTTTGTTTGTATAACATGAGCACTGATCCAGGCCATCTTTTTTGGAGAAGGTTCCCCTACACCCTAGTGGCAGGAGTGTGCAGTTAGAACTTGTCTGAATGAAGACTGCTGGAACAGGGCTCAGTTTTGAGCTTTTTTTCTGGTTAATTGGGTAACTTGTTTAAATCAGTTTGTTCGTTTTCTATTGTTATATATATATACATTGCACTTTATTCATCTGCTTTTACTGTATTTGTGTTTCTTCCTACGTTATTACTAGGGGAATTGACTACAACTCTGATCTGAGATATATAACAATAAGTATCATTTTCTGTGCATTTAAAGTGTTTCTTTGATTGTATCTGCTTTATTTTCTGAAAAAAAAATATTTGTTTCCCACCTTTCTAAGCTAGTATAGTCCAGTTTTCAGGTTAGTGCTGAATTCAGGGCTGTGTTACAAGTCTCTGTGTTTTCCCATACCTTACTTGGATAGAAAGACATTTCTCTGTTCACCTGTGAGAGAGGGGAGCTTTGAGCAGCCTATCTGTCCCTGGAGGAGTAGTATCAGCCCAGAACTTAGTAGTTTATTAGCCATTTTGGACTAATTTCTCTCTCTTTCATTTCCCTGCTATAAAAACTGCATTTGACTGGTTTTACGTGCCGGGCAGTGCCGATTAGCTAGAGTATAACTATTCCTGGCTCCACAAAGTCTCCTCTTCAATTCTTCCCTTGGAACTAGACAAACTTTCAACTTAAGCACTCAAACCATTCATTTTTCAGCATGGCACTTACTCAAAACTCATAGCAAGCACTTATAAACCCTAGCACTAGACTCCCCCTATACTGTACAGAAGGACAAGGCTCTTTATTCGATCTTACCAGTCAATCAGTAAAACAGCTCACTGTACCTATCCAGGCATGTCCAAAGGGCAGTTTCAGGTGTACTCTCCAGTCCAACTGGTGAATCTGGGCATTTTGAGGCAATGTTTCAACTGCCTTATGTACACAGACAACCCTCTCTTTCTACCACCAAACACTAATACATGCAAGAGATGCAATTATACAGCCAAACTGGAGGCTGAGCTCTCTCAACCCAAGACTGAATCAGACAGTCAAGAGGAGAAGGGAAATACTTGCATTACACCACCAGTCTCACATAGACCCATTAAACCAGCACCGGCAAAAAACACATAAATATACGAAAACATACTAGGAGGCTCTAAATAAAAAACTGCAAAAGCAGCAGAGACCTCCAAAGCAAACATCCAAGCAACATCCAGCCCCCAACACAAACCATGAAACACATACTTCACAAAACCAGTGTGCCATACAATTACAGGCCTTAAGGCAAAATAACATACCCAACACACTAGTAATAGGTGACTCTATAGTCAAGAACACTGACGTCCCACTCACTAGGCTGAACAAGGAGAAGGTTGCTGTTAGCTGCCTGTTGGGTGCCAGGATCCACCACATAACACAAGCACTCAGGTCACTCCAGAACAAGTACAAGTACGACTTTGTCATTGTCCATGTTGGTGTGAATGACCTGAGCCGTACCTCCCTGGACTACATGAAAAGAGACATGGAAGAGCTCTCTGATCACGTAGCCCAGGCCGGTATGACCCTGACCCTGAGTAGCATCCTGCCCTCACCAAGAATGATACCATGGTATAAAGAAAAAATTATCAGTTTCAACAATTGGCTACTTTTCTGGTGTCATTCAAAGGGGATCCAGTGTCTGTCCACCTGGGATGACATGCTCGACAAGCCACGCTGCTTCCCTAGAGACAGCTTGCACCTGTCACCCTTAGGCTTTCAAATACTGGCCAAGACTCTTGCTACCCCCATAGTGCCTTTTTTAGGCAAGGCTCAAAAGACAAACCCACCACCGTAAATAGCACAAGTAACAAAAAACTGAGGGTAATACTACTCAATGCCAGAAATCTAAACCTCAAAATGCATGCACTCAAGGCACTCCTCACTATGGAGAAAATTTATATATGTGCAGTAACAGAAACCTGGTTTAAGGCTATAGAGAGCAGCCCAGCATTACCAGGCTACAACTCATACCATACATCTTGGCCACAGAACCCGGACTGAAATACAAAATGTGGGGGCGTATCCATATTCATCAAGGATACCCACACATCCAGGTTAGTGGCACAGCACAATGCTTCAGAGATCATCCACGTGCAACTAACAATGGGCAAACTTGCAATTCAAATTGTAGCTTGCTACAGATCACCCACCATGTCCCAGGACCTCCATTCCGTGTTTCTGGAAACACTGGGAAATATAAAGGTCCTACCAAACACCCTAATATTGGGTGATTTCAATTGCCCAAACATTATCTGGGAGAACTACTCAAGTACTAACTCCCTTACCCAACATTTCCTAGAATTTATAAACTCAAACACCCTGGATCAACTGGTCAACACTCCCACCAGAGGTGACAACATATTGGACCTGGTCATCACCAACATGGGCAACCGGTGCTCCACACCGGAGGTCAACCCCTTGCTGGTTAGATATGACCATAAACAAATCACTCTGGATATCCACATTCCACCCCCCCACTGCCGGTCAAGGAAACCACCATGAAAAACTTTTCAAAAGCAAACTTCATGTTACTTAAGACCGAGGTGGGAAGTTTCAAAGCCACCATGCTAAAGGATAATGCTGTCCAAGCTGCAAAATCCTTAACTAATGCATTCTACGGGCACCTACAAGAATGCATGGATTGTGCTATCCCAAGCAAAACCAAGACTCACTCCTCCAAGAAAAGGAAACCAGTCTGGTGGATCCCTGCCATAAACAAGCTATACAACAGAAGGAGGAAACTAGTACAAAAAAGAGCAAAATCCCAAGAAGGGAAGACATCCCTGATCAGTATCAGCAAGAAACTATGATCCCTCATAAAATCATCCAAGGCAAGTTTCGAACGAAAAATTGCCAAGGATTCCAAAGATAACCACAAAGCTCAGTCCTAGGACCTCTCCTGTTTGGCATATACTTCTCAGAGGTACAGACAAGCACAAGAGGACTATGGCTGACCACGTTCACAGATGACTGCAAACTAGGGGCTATAGTTGACTCTCCACCTGACACAGACGTAATAAGGGATCTGGGGACCCAAGTAGATAGTAATCTCTCCTTTGATATTCATATTGCCAAAGTGGTTAGAAAATCCTTCTATGTGGCCCACCTAATCACAAAAGGGTTCGCATCCAGATCAAAAGAGGTCATTGTGCCCCTCTACTCATCACTCATCAGACACATCATAGAGTACAACGCCCCATTTGGGGTGTACCTTACAAGACACCTGAAACAGTTGGAAAGACCACAGAAGTACCTTACCAAGAGGATCAATGGCCTCAAACAGATTCCCTATGCAGCTCAACTGAAGAAACTCCAGCTGTACTCGGTTGCATACTGCCTACTCAGAGGTGATCTCTGCCTGACATACAAGGCCATGTCCAACCCAGAATTGATGGACATGCTCCACCTAAAGAAAACCATATCCCCTCGAGCCACAGGCTCTAGGGATCTAAACCTCACCACAACAATAAATAGGACGTGCTGGAGAGATAGAGTTTTCCCATGCTTTGGAACAAGATTCCAATCTACATTAGGCAGAGCTCCTCATTAATACTCTTCAAGAGAAATATTGACGAGTGGATGGGAAACAGAAAGTTTACCCCAGGGATCACTCCAGTGGCTCTGCTGGACAGAGGCACAGGGAACTAATCTAAGGGGGCAGCAAAAGCCAACACATTCTGGCTAGGCTTATAAATGCCTTTGGCAGATAGCCTAGTCCCTACCTATGAATCTATGAACAGTAATGAGCCTAGGTGTCTTAACTTTTAATAAAAATACTATGACAGTTAGAAAAAATATAAGCATGCACTGGCACATCCTTATAGATATTCCAGAGCTGAAAAGCATGATCTCATCACATACCAACTTTGGACATAAACATAGTACCAATTTGAAACAGCTCCTGTGTTACAAAGAGCAGCCACAAACTTTTTTACATAAAAAAGACTGTTAAAAAAGCCACATATAGATGTGGTCAATGTGTGTTTTGCAAATATATTAATATGAGTAAGAGATTCAAACATCCCTTACATGGAAAGAATTTAGAGTAAATGTATATGGCAATTGTGAATCTAAAAATGTAGTATATTTAGCAACTTCTGGCCAATATAATGCTTATTACATTGGCAAAACAAATCAGAAGCTTAAGGAATGGTGTTTTAAACTACTTTACTGTTCTAAAGTGTCTCGTTAAAGCAGAGTCATTGTATCCTGCCTTGGTTCCAGTGTTTCTGCTATTTTACTCTTACTACTGTCCTAAAAATGTCACTTTTTTTTTTTTGCAGGATACAACTATCCTGCCTAGAGAAAGATGGACAGGTGGTAACCATAGCTTGCACTGGGAAAAATGAAAAAGGAGTTGTAAAGCAAATGCAATAATAAAATGGAAAAGGACATCCTGAGCACCAACTCTGTATGTAAGTATGAGGCACAAATGATGCGAAATTTGTATCACATCATCACTAGATAAATATTGAAAATAGACTTACATGCAGAAGAGAAATGTAGAAGAAAGTATCTTTTGTGTGTAAAGCATCTCTTGGAAGAGGGGTACAGATTTTTGCAAAAGATTTGGATAAAAGAAATAGAAGGTTGAAGGTATTGTACAGATATTTCTTCCTTCTAACAGAAAAAGGTAAGAAACTAGGGAAATAGGGGACCAAAAGAAGTAAGGAATATAGAAGTGATACGTTCATGACTATAAATGTAGCACAAACAAATGCGAGTGTGGGAAAGTTGGGCTGGTTAAACTCTAGCAACTATGCTCTGGGAGCACATTCATTTAATATACCAGCCAAGATGAAGGTAAAATTCCAGTTGAAAAAATCATAAAAGGGCAAATCCAGATGTCCAACCACTGTTGCAGAGATGAGAGGGGTAATCCAGTAGAAAAAGGAGTTTATAATGATATTAGATGGAAAAATAGCAAGTAAGAGAAAGAGGAACCAACTTAGAATAAGAAAAAAGCAATGTGCAATTATTATTGTATTGTGAATAAGACAGATAGTATAAATTTTATTAATCTCCCATCTGACTTCCTTTTTTAAATTTTACTAACAACCTAGATGCACGACTAACACCTACAGCAAAACAAACAGCTTGAACAAATTTGGTGAAAACACGCTTTCTGAAAACATAGTTTCTAAACAGGTCCATACTAAACATTCAGCTAGACTAAAATAAACTAAAAAGTGAAATGTAGTAAAAGGAAAAAAGCTAACAAATATGCTTTGCTAATGGTTAATAACTTACATAGTTAAAAACATCATACCTCTCAAATGATTTTCGAGAATGTTCATATTTTTGCCTCATATTTTGGTCTGTTCCTCAAAATTTGTAGTTTTCTGGCAAATCCGTGAGGACTGCATTTAGCAAATAATGGAAGAAATTTGAGTCTCAGACTTTGTATCCTTCAGGAAATGCATGGTAACACAAAACATTTTATTCTAGCAACTTTCTAAGTTTGTCAAGATTTCTTGCGCTAAGAGGTTGAGAAGCCTGGACACATTCTATTAACACTAATGAGACAGCAGTTTATTGTGGATTTGGCAAGCTACACGGACTCCATAGCAAACATGTGCAGTCCCATAGATCAAAAGCAGTAAGAGGGAAATTACGTCATGAAACAAATGTGCAAAATAAAAGTGATAGATTTGAATCCAAAAAAAGGGAAAGATATAGGGGTAATTGTTAGGTATTTGGCCGAAGGTGGTTAAACCAGGTTTTTTTTTTTTTTGCTTGTAATGCCACATCGTTTGCAAGTTTTGTTCATCAACCTGTTTGCTAATGTAGTCCATCAGTATGAACAGCAGTGGAATCAGAGTTAAACCCTAATGCATACTCACCCCCACTAGAAACCCCTGTCTGAGTTCAAAAACTGCTTCTGTGTGCCAATGGCTCCTACCAGATGACTGAAGAGCATTCTAGTGCCAGTGTACAAGAACAAAGGGCACATTCACAGCTGTGGGCAGTGCCATGATATCAGGTTACTGTCACACTGCATGAACTTGGAGGCAAAGATTGATAAAGCAGGGTAGTAGAAAGTAAGATGGGAGACAGTTTGTATTCAGATCAGGATGCATCGCAATTGACCTGATGTTTACAGCAAGACAGAAGCTAGACATGAGGCAAGAGTCAAACTGGACATTCCTAGACTAAGAGAAAGAATATCACAAGATCAAAAGAAGGCAAGATCATTTCAGCACAATTTCAAGAGTCACACCACACAGCCTTTGGATACTTAGTTATCAAAATGTTTGATGTTAAAAAGGGCTGGGCTGTAGTAAATAATGTAGCACCTTAAGTCCAGTAAACTGACAGGAACACATGGCATCTGCTAGTAATTTAACTGACTTTCCCCACTATTTATACATGCTGACAGAAATTACCAGGTGTGTTCAGTCACAGTTCCCTATGGTTCATTAAAAGACAACAGGTGGCTGGTCATAACCATACTTAAGTGAAGCCACATACAAAGTCCCCAGAAAGGCAGTTCAGTATTTCAAGGAAGAGTTAATATACGGTAACTATTTGAAATGTCAGGACCCACTTTAACAAATGCCATAATGCTGAGACTGAATGACCAAAAAAATGGACTTGTCAGAGATGGACATTTCTCACAACCTTCTCTTCTCTCCATGATGTGGAGATCTGTGCATTAATAGGTTCATAGGTAAGTACTAGCCTAGCTGCCTTTGCAGGAGATTTTAAACCTAACCAGTTTCCCTTTTTGTGCTCAAAATAACCTATGCTATTTGCTTATAGATTGGCCTTAACCATCCCATGGTCGATAATTATATATTACATTACCCCTAATGAGAATAACTAGGATCATCGCATAGATAATTTCAAGGGACCCACCCATGGAATAAAGCATTTGGGAGCTGCAAGTGTCCATTAGTAGTACAGGGGCAGTCCTGGGACAAATTTTCTATTTCCTATTCATAGATCTAAGTTGTGCTTGAAAATGGATAGGTATGAACTTTGTTTTATGTGAATAGGGGATCTGTTCCATAGCAGCGGTATCCTCTGCGAAATCTATCTGTCTCTCCAAACCATTCTCTTGATGTTGCAGAAAAAGTTTAGATCCCTAGACAAGGTATTTCTGATGCAGTTTAACTTGCTGATGTGCAGTAAATCCATTAGCAATAGGTCAAAGGATGTCTTGCATGTCAAAGACAGGTCACCTCTTACCAGTCAGTAGGATACAGAGTATATTGAATGGGCTGTGAGTCTGTTCATGTAGAACATGTTGTTTAGGCTTTGTATCCTTTCAATAAGCAATCTCTGTGGATGTTCTAGTTGTTGCATGTGTCTGGACTGATAAATGCTAAAGGGGGCATTATATTCAATGCCTGGCCAAATGAGAGCTGAAAAAAGGGAGACAATGACATCCCTAGATCTAGACACAATCCCTTTGTTTATAAACTGAGCAATATAGAAGGACTTTTTTACAACAATAGACATATGCTGGTAAAAAGTTAGGTCATTGTCCACATAAGTTCCCAAATCCCGAATAACTGGGTCAACTCACAGGGGCGTATTGTCAGTATGGTAGATCCCTGGGGAAATGACTTCTCAAAGGATACAATAATGCATTTTTAGCATTTAGTTTCAGTCCATGATTTTGGGACCAGTTATTTCTCTGGGACAAACCTTCCTGTAGGACGGCCAAGTCATTTGGTGCTTCAATCAATGGTCCTGCCTTGCAGTCATCTGCAAACTTAGTCATCCCAGAGACTTTTGGTACTGGCTTTTACTTCAGATGCCAAACAGAAGAGGTCCCAGCACACAACCCTGGAGCACTCCACAGGTGACTGGTCTCTGTGTTGGTAATTTCCCCTATTTTGATTATCTGCATCCTATCTGTGAGCCAGCTGGCAATCCAGAAGGTGACTTAGGGATTTATTGCAAATTCTTACTATGCCTAAGTGGGGAAATGTCAAAAGCTTTGGCCAGGTCAAGGTATGCAGTATGCACCATTTTATCTTAATCGATTACTTTGGTGACATTTTCAGAAAATCCAGCAGGTTGAAGCAGAGTGACCTGACTTTGATGAATCCAAACTGAGACAGGTTCAGTGTTTGGGGGTGCCCTATATCACGACTGATTAATTCCATGATAAGTCTTTTCGTGGCATTGCATACGAGGCTGGTCAGACTTATGGGTCTGTAATTGCCTGGGTCTGTGGAAGGACCTTCCTTATGCAGAGGAATGACTGTAGTTTAGGTTTTGATGGCACTTTTAGGACTTGGTTTTGTGTTATAGCTGGGGTTGAGCCAATTTCAGGTATATCTTTTGAGAGACAGATGGAGGGTTGAGAAGGGTTAAAGTTAGACTAAAATTTATCAGCGGTACGTTAGCTAAATCTTCAGTCTGCATGTAAGTAGCATAATTCACAATCAATTCAGCACATTGCTGCTTTGTGCTTTTTGAGATTACTAACATAGCTAAACAATGCCTTGTGATTATCTTTAGCTTGGGTAGTTATCTTAATATATGTATAATATGGGTCCCTATCAGTTGACTGAGTTTTTAGAAACTTGAACTCCATATGGTCAAGACCATCAAGTATTTGAAAACTCAAAGCTTTTGAATGGAGATCGCAATACAGAGAGGATCAGGAAATTTACCCTTTTCCTCACTGTACTGCGATCTCGGAGTTGGTATATTTAATTTGCAAAGGGAGTGGGGGATGCAGGTTGGTTTGAACAAAACATAAAAAGGTAGATTTCTATTTTGTCTGTTTGTTTGTTTTTTATGTTAAAGTTTTCGGAAACTCTCAATCTTATGATCTCTTTGATATTTTTTTTCAACTTTCTGAAACATCAGTTGTGAAAGACATATATATATATATATATATATATATATATATATATATATATATATATATATATATATATATATATGTTCATAGGTAGGTACTAGGCTATTGGCCCTAGGGCCTATATAAGCCTAGCCAAACGGTACCCTGGCTTTTGCCACCCAAGAAAATTATTTTCCTGTGCCCCTGTCAAGCAGAGCCACAGAAGTGATCCCCGGGGTGAATTTCCTATCTCCCATCCAGTCATCAAGATTTTTCATGGAGTGCTAATGAGGAGCTTTGTTTGATATAGATAGGTAGTTTGTTCTAGAGTATGGGAAGTCTCTGGGACAGGAATCTATCCCTCCAGCATGTTCTGTTTATTGTGGTGACAAGGTTTAGGTCCTTAGAGCGTGTAGCTCGGAGGGACTGGGATTTCTTTAAGTGGAAATGAAAGTCACTAACTGCAGAACACAGAAGAAAGAAAAAAAACACTTGGTAGAGAAATCCACTTTATATAACAGAGCAAAGCTTTCGGGTTGAACCCTTTGTCAGTACTAATGCATAGACATCACATTATCACAGTTTAAATACAGGTCAACAGTCACATGACTAGCAGCCCAATGTAATCATGTGATGGCATTAATAAAATCAATATAAAAATATAAAACATAATCAAATAACAATACAGTAGTAAAAATACAATAATAAACAAAGGTATTCTGAACCATATGACATATTAGTACGCCTTCAAAACAACATTAAAACATTAAAAAAAATTAAAGAAACATATTTCATAATTTAGTATGCAGTATCTTAACCAGTATGGGTTTAAGACTAACCATACTGTTTAAACCTGGAAAAGAATCAGAAGCAAGTCTCAGAATCCATTCATACTCCTTAATTTCCAGGTAATTATTCTTGTCACCACCTCTAGGTGTAGGATAAACAACATCAATGACCCTAAACATAAACTTATGTTCACTACCATAAGTAGATATATGTTTATACAGAGCATTCTTATCATAACATCTCCTAATTTCTGATTTATGTTCAGTAATACGCTCTTTTAATTTACAGGTGGTCTTCCCTACATAGAAAGATGAACACGAGACACAAGTAGCCAAATAAACCACAAAAGATGAGACACAGGTCACAGATACTTTGAACCTATAAATTTTACCACTAGTGGGATGTACAAATATGCTGCTATCGCTCTTCATAATATCAGCACAACAGACACAATTAAAGCACTTAAAAGTGTCTTAAGTTTGCTGAGATGGGTATAGGCAAAGAACTAATAAAATCTTTGTAACATAACATACTTTTTATAGTTCTCATATTTCTATATGCAAAAGATGGTCTATCACCTACTATACATTTTACGTCATCTGAAGCCCCAAGAATAGTCCAATTCTTTTGAATAATTTGATTAATATAACTCGTCCTTGTATTAAAGGAAGTAACATATCTCATCACTGTCTTTGAGCTTAAATTGTTGTTCTTAGCTTTATTTTTGGCTTCATTTACATTTGTGACTTCATCATCATTAGTAATTGAGTTATGTGTACCCTCTAGGAAAATTGGTTTCAAGTTTATCTTCCTGTCAACTGTGATTTTATTTTTCACATTAGATAGCAAATGTACATCATATCCACTAGATACAAAGTCTTCTGTTGTCTCATCTAACTGCAGTGAAAAAATAGTATAATTAGTATTTAACCTACTCACTCTACTGAATTGGGGCATTGCTATACCTTTAAACACATGTGGAGCATGCATGCTATTATAATGAATATATCTACCTGAATGTACTTCTTTCCTATGTACACTAGTGTGAATAGCACCTTCACATAACTGTAATTTAACATCTAAAAAGACTATAGTATTGTCTGATGTTTCCATTTTGAATTTCAAAAAATCTGTAGTTGTGTTCAAATAATTCAAAAATTCATTCAACTCATTCATGCTTCCATCCCAAATCATAAAACAATCATCCACAAAATGTTGGTAAAAGCATATCTTAGCAAGAAACTGGTTTCTATCATTATAGATGTTATTTTTCTCCCATTGGTATAAAACCAGGTTAGCATATGTATTTGCTACCGAAGTACCCATAGCTACTCCAGTGAGCTGAAGAAACAAGGATTCATTAAATAAAAACACATTATTTTTCAAGACCACGTCCATGAGGCAACAAATATTTTCAATATGTTTACTATTAAGTGTTGATTGCGAGAATAAAAATTCTCTTAATAATTCAACCCCAATATCATTAGGGATAACAGTAAACAAAGAGGCAATATCTAATGTAACGAAATAATATTTGGCCTGCTCTAGCATACCTTTTACACTATTGTGCCACAAATGTAATTTACATAAAAAATCCGAGGTATCTCGTAGAATAGTATTGCATTTGGATAAATACGGTTGCAATTGTCTTTGTAAATACAAAGAGATTGGTTCAGTAATCCAACCGGCACCTGAAACAATGGGTCTCATCGGTGGATTAACAATAGATTTGTGGATTTTAGGAATACCATATAGATGTGGAATAACTGGGCATGATACAGTAAAGTAATGAAATAAATCTAAACTTATATCTCCATTCAACTGTAGCTCATAGATAACCATATTTACATAACCTATACATTTTTTTACATCTAAATGTGTAATGGTCTTAAATGCACTGCAGACTTCTAAGCGCCTTATATTCATCAAATTACGCTGGTAAAAAGTCCCAACAACTCACTATAAACTTTTCACATAAGTGCTTTCATCTAGAGCAACCTGAATCTGTCATGGAGAGGTCTCCATTATTGAGAAGACCATCTATGGGACAAATGACAACCTCGAGCAAAAGGAAAAGTGAAAGCCCTTTAGGACCGAACAAAATCAGCCGCAAATAGTAAAGGGTACGTTAAATCTTTCTAAGTTTGATTTACAGGAAGCTCACTATTCTTTTTTAAGTAAGGGACTTAACTTTATACCCACCAATACTGACAATTTGGTAAATGCACTTACAGATTTGATGCAGTTTTCCAGAAACATTAACTTGAAACTTTTGTTTGGTGATACTGTTTTTATGGAAGGACAGTGTAAACGGCGCAGTACATTTATTCCTGTTAGTGTACCAATTGTGAAAGCCTTCTATGATGTTTGTGAATTACAAATTAGGGCGTTGTATTCTACTAATTTGAAAAAAATAACTTACAATTTGACATTTGATGAATATAAGGCGCTTAGAAGTCTGCAGTTGGATAATGATATCATTGTCAAACAAGCAGATAAAGGTGGTGTAGTTGTTTTAATGGACCGAAATAAATATATGTCAGCAGTTTCTATGTTACTTGAAGATAGCAGTGCATTTAAGACCATTACACATTTAGATGTAAAAAAATGTATAGGTTATGTAAATATGGTTATCTATGAGCTACAGTTGAATGGAGATATAAATTTAGATTTATCTCATTACTTTACTGTATCATGCCCAGTTATTCCATATCTATATGGTATTCCTAAAATCCACAAATCTATTGTTAATCCACCGATGAGACCCATTGTTTCAGGTGCCGGTTGGATTACTGAACCAATCTCTTTGTATTTACAAAGACAATTGCAACTGTATTTATCCAAATGCAATACTATTCTACAAGATACCTCGGATTTTTTATGTAAATTACATTTGTGGCACAATAGTGTAAAAGGTATGCTAGAGCAGGCCAAATATTATTTCGTTACATTAGATATTGCCTCTTTGTTTACTGTTATCCCTAATGATATTGGGGTTGAATTATTAAGAGAATTTTTATTCTCGCAATCAACACTTAATAGTAAACATATTGAAAATATTTGTTGCCTCATGGATGTGGTCTTGAAAAATAATGTGTTTTTATTTAATGAATCCTTGTTTCTTCAGCTCACTGGAGTAGCTATGGGTACTTCGGTAGCAAATACATATGCTAACCTGGTTTTATACTAATGGGAGAAAAATAACATCTATAATGATAGAAACCAGTTTCTTGGTAAGATATGCTTTTACCAACGTTTTGTGGATGATTGTTTTATGATGTGGGATGGTAGCATGAATGAGTTGAATGAATTTTTGAATTATTTGAACACAACTACAGATTTTTTGAAATTCAAAATGGAAACATCAGACAATACTATAGTCTTTTTAGATGTTAAATTACAGTTATGTGAAGGTGCTATTCACACTAGTGTACATAGGAAAGAAGTACATTCAGGTAGATATATTCATTATAATAGCATGCATGCTCCACATGTGTTTAAAGGTATAGCAATGTCCCAATTCAGTAGAGTGAGTAGGTTAAATATCAATGATACTATTTTTTCACTGCAGTTAGATGAGACAACAGAAGACTTTGTATCTAGTGGATATGATGTACATTTGCTATCTAATGTGAAAAATAAAATCATAGTTGACAGGAAGATAAACATGAAACCAATTTTCCTAGAGGGTACACATAACTCAATTACTAATGATGATGAAGTTACAAATGTAAATGAAGCCAAAAATAAAGCTAAGAACAACAATTTAAGCTCAAAGACAGTGATGAGATATGTTACTTCCTTTAATACAAGGACGAGTTATATTAATCAAATTATTCAAAAAAATTGGACTATTCTTGGGGCTTCAGATGAAGTAAAATGTATAGTAGGTGATAGACCATCTTTTGCATATAGAAATATGAGAACTATAAAAAGTATGTTATGTTACAAAGATTTTATTAGTTCTTTGCCCATACCCATCTCAGCAAACTTAGGCACTTTTAAGTGCTTTAATTGTGTCTGTTGTACTGATATTATGAACAGCGATAGCAGCATATTTGTACATCCCACTAGTGGTAAAATTTATAGGTTCAAAGTATCTGCGACCTGTGTCTCATCTTTTGTGGTTTATTTGGCTACTTGTGTCTCGTGTTCATCTTTCTATGTAGGGAAGACCACCTGTAAATTAAAAGAGCGTATTACTGAACATAAATCAGAAATTAGGAGATGTTATGATAAGAATGCTCTGTATAAACATATATCTACTTATGGTAGTGAACATAGGTTTATGTTTAGGGTCATTGATGTTGTTTATCCTACACCTAGAGGTGGTGACAAGAATAATTACCTGGAAATTAAGGAGTATGAATGGATTCTGAGACTTGCTTCTGATTCTTTTCCAGGTTTAAACAGTATGGTTAGTCTTAAACCCATACTGGTTAAGATACTGCATACTAAATTATGAAATATGTTTCTTTAATGTTTTTTTAATGTTTTAATGTTGTTTGGAAGGCATACTAATATGTCATATCGTTCAGAATACCTTTGTTTATTATTGTATTTTTACTACTGTATTGTTATTTGATTATGTTTTATATTTTTATATTAATTATATTAATGCTGTCACATGATTACATTGGGCAGCTAGTCATGTGACTGTTGACCTGTATTTAAACTGTGATAATGTGATGTCTATGTATTAGTATTGACAAAGGGTTCTACCCGAAAGCTTTGCTCTGTTATATAAAGTGGATTTCTCTACCAAGTATTTCTTTAAGTGGACCATGTCCAACAGCTCTGGGTATGACATAGCTTTGTATGTTAGGCAGAGATTGCCTCTGAGTAGGCAATATGTGATAGAGTAAAGCTGGAGTTTTTTGAGACAGTCTGCGTAAGGCATCTGTTTGAGGCCGGTAATCCTCTTTGTGAGGTATTTCTGCAGCCTTTCCAGTTGTTGTAGATGTCTTGTGAGGTACATACCAAAAGGGGCATTGTACTCTATAATGGGTCTAATGAGTGATGAGTAGAGGGGAACAATTACCTCTTTTTTCCTGGATGAGAAACCTTTTGTGATGAGGTGTGCCATGTAGAAGGATTTCCTGACTACTGTGGCAATGTGATTATCAAAGGAGAGACTACTGTCCACCTGTGTCCCTAGGTCTTTTATCGCACTTTCGGTGTTAAGTAGACTACCGTCTATGTGGTAGTTCATGGGTGCAGAGTTTTTACCAAAAGGGATGACAATGCACTTTTTAGCATTGAGCTTGAGGCCATGGCTTTGACACCAGGCATCTGTCTCAGTGAGGCCCTTTTGTAGGATGTCCACATCATCAGGAGTTTTGATTATGGCTCCTAGTTTGCAGTCATCTGTGAACTGTGTTAGCCAAAGACCTTCTGTGTTAGCCTGTACTTCAGAGAAGTAGATACCAAACAGGGGAGGACCTAGGACTGAACCCTGTGGTACTCCACTTGTCACTGGTCTGATGTTGGATTTAGAGTCTGCTACTTTCACAGTGTGGGTTCTGTCAGTGAGCCAGTTGACAACCCATCTTGTGACATAGGGATTTATACCTAGTTTAGTGAGTTTATTTATAATTCCAGAGTAGGGGATGGTGTTGAAATCCTTGGCGAGACCTTGATAGGCTGTGTGAGCCACCTTACCCTCATCTACGGCTTTGGTGACCGCTTCAAAGAAGTCTATCAGGTTTAGGAGACATGATCTGCCTTTTACAAACCCAAACTGCTTAGGGTCCAGAGTTTGGAGATTACCAATGTCATTGTTTATAAGTTCCATGATGATACATTCCATAGCCTTGCAGACCAGGCTCATCAGGCTAATGGGGCGGTAGTTCCCTGGGTTCGTGGTGGCTCCTCCTTTGTGGAGTGGGGTAACCCTTGCTGTGCACCATTCAGTGGGCACAAAGCCTGAGGGGAGGCTATGATTGAACATGGTACTTAGGTGGGGTGCCAGTTCGTTTTGTAATTCATGTAGAACGCAGCCTGGGATGTTGTCAGGTCCCATGGATGTATATATTAATTAGGTAATAATTAGATACATTACATAATATAATATACAATGCATCATATATTATATATATTTTAATATACTTAAATTACAAGTTTAAAGGAGAGAAGAGATGTTAGATATCCACCCTTGTACTGCATTTTGCTTAGGTATGTCAGTACTCAGAATTATCAGTGCCATGATTTCAATATGGAACTGCCAATGTATTACATAGCAATAGCTGAAATAGAAATACAGATTGCATAACTCATATTGACATAATTGAGATGTTATCAATTTGAGACAGCAAACTCATGATAAAGTATTAACTCTCAGCTCTTTAAATTCCCAGTCAGCAAAAGTAAGGATATCATAAGACCAACATCATCTTGTCTTGCCTTCACATCACGTTATAGCACTTGGAAGACTGTCCTCCATGCCTCCTGCCTTTTTACATACTAAGGAATTCCGCCCTCTTCCTCTGAGGGGTGGAACTAATTAGTAGTCTCTCATCAACAGGGCATATCTGGGACTTTTAGTGTCCAATGGGTTGTGTTTCTAATAGTTACATCCTCCGGCTGTGATCAGAGGATGGCGCTTGGTAACAATAAACAATAAAAATAAATAATAAAAGAAATAGTTGTATCCTGCAAAGGCAGGATAAACTTATAATTACCATGAGGACAGTCCTTGCAATGGCCGTACCTCCATATTGGAGTATACGGCAAATTTGGGGGTACAATAGAAGTTACCCTAAGTGTGTCCTTTTCTGCTAATATCTTGAATGTTTTCTGTTGAACTAAAACATTATATGCAGAGAACCAGGCTGAGAACCTTTTTGTAAGGCTTTTGTTCTTCGTATGAAGCAATGAGGAAACTTTGCTTAATGTGGGTCTTTTTTTTCCCTCTGTTCACCAGGAAGCTTTTACTAATAGACAGCAATGCATAGAGGAAGCATAGATGAACAGGAATAATATTAAAATTAAGTTAAAAAAGTGGTAAAACCACCTCAATAGGTTAGTAGGTTAGTAATGGAAAAGTTCTTGTGAACAATGAAGAAATAGCAGTGTTTGCAAGATTGGCTGAAGACTTGGTAATAGCACTGTAATAGGCTGCACCAGTGATTGGAAGGAAACAATAATTAAAGAATTTGATTGGTACTTATACAATAAGGGTGTTAACCCTGTCTGAGTGCAGAGATGTAAAGAACAGAGAGTATACGTACCTGATTGAGGACATTGCAGCGGCAGCAAAGGCTTTTGATTGGAAGCTAGATCCTGTGCAGAGTTTGTTTCTGGCCAAGGACTAAGAGTTAAGAAGTGCACTGCTGATAGGATAAAAAATATTTTTAAGCTACTGGATTGGCTGCAACACAATATATATGTTTTTACCCAGCACTTGTTATTTATGATCTGAAGAAGGCTTAAGAAGCTGAAAGCACTTATCTCAGCTGGGAATTTTGTGTGTTTTTAACATTTGTATTGCTTTTCTTTGAATAAAGAGTGTTTTTATCACTGTTGATACAGTGCAAGCTTGTGGTGGTGTACCTTAAAGACTTTCCTACTTTGTTGTACCGCTTTGGGACACCTTTGGCAGTTGGGGTCAACTGATTTTGTTGTTCGCCTGTTTACATATGTCATCTCCATAGACCAGCCCTAACTCTGTAGACTGCACTTTTTCCTCCATTAAAGTGAGCTTTAGTTGCACAAGTTCTAAATCACTCAATGGAACACAGGAAGAAATTAATTACCTACTTCTTGATGGTTTGTTTCCATGTTACAATGTACTGTGCCCAATAACTGCACTAACAGACTCAAAACTATCATCTCTTCAAAATGGAAAGACACAGAACTACACAATATACAATAAACAGCTTAACCATCAACAGATTGATAACTATGATCTACATTATGCAGGCTTGTGTAGGGTTTGGGCTGATGGAGGGGCTGACTGCAATGAGTTTCATTGTGAAGGGTGATGGGGTGCCTTGAGTAGCCCTGAAAAATAAGGAACCACTTACAGCATGTCTTTGGGAAGTGGGAAGAAACCAGAGCACCCAGAGGAAACCCACTTGACCACAGGGAGGACATGCAGACTCCACACAGAAGATACCCCAGCCGAGAATCAAACCAGAGAACCTCATGCTGTGAGGCAGCAATGCTAACCGCTGCACCAAATACTAGTAAAGTACTAATAAAGTTTCTGAACAGCAAAGCTTTTCAGCAAAATACTTAAGCTTATCACTAAAGCTTAGGTGCAACACTCATCAGCCTTTAAAGCTTTGTTACCATTATTTTGACAAGGAGCTTCCTGCTGCTTCCATTTGTTAATGCTGTTTTTCATTTCTTGGTGAGATACTTGACTGCATTGGGAGTTTTGTTATTCTGAAGTTTTACAAGTCATTATGGAATGAATTTGTCCCATTTCAAATGCCGTCAAATTAAACTGTGTTCAACTTCCTCAACTATGCTTGTGTGGCTCCACTCAAGGTAATAAACTCATTTAACAGAATACAGTCAAGACATGATTTTATATGTCAAGCACAAGTCTGCTCTGAGGGAACTGTGAGAAAGAGAGAAGAGGGATTATAGCTTTCATCTTTGAGCAGTTCATATTTTTCCAGGGCCTTTAAGAACTTCTGCATGATCTCAAGCTGTGCCACGTAGCAAACCTTTATGGTGCAGAATGTGGCTCTCTTTTAAAATAGGCCAGATCAAAGAGGATATCAGACAGTCTCGTGGTTTTACTTTGAGCAGAAGACATACTACAGAGTAAGCTTTTCTGACTTTGTAATACAAATCAAACTTTTATTCTCCTTATTACTGAATTTTATTGCAAGTATTACCTACCATTTTGTAATCTTTTTTCCAAAATTTGGTATCAGTACATTTAGTGTCATTAAAGGTGAAACTACTTCATTGTTTACCTTCAGGGTATCACTATTAATCAGTTACTTTTTCTCAAACAAAACAATACATGTAGTGGCATTGAGGGTGAAACTTGTTGCACCAAATCATTGGAAATGTTTCTGCATTTTTGATGTAGGTAGTTTTATTTCTCAATTTGAAATCATAACAAATTAGCCGCAGCTGTTTACTTGTATTTCATAGAGAGAGAGTGACCAAATAGGAATAGTTCCACCACTGAAACTTGGCCTCTATCTACTGGACATCTTATGTTTGGAAAGAATCTGATATTGTTTTTCGATCCACTACACCTCAGCCTGGGCTCTCAATATCTCACTAATAATTTATTTTGATTTGAATACTGTGTAAGTGGGTTAGTTGACAGGCCCTTTTCAGCCACAACTCATGCCCAGTGGGCACAGGTAACATACAAATGTTTACAATATCCAGTTTGTTACTGAATGCAACACAACAAACAGAGCAAAAAACTAAGTACATTATTTACAGATTTAGAAGTATACACAGTTAGCAATTTGTACATTACGGTAGTTAAGTTTTGTAGTAAAAGATAGTAAAAAATTGCAAGGGTATATTTACATTGAAATTATGCCATCTAAATGGTGTTTATGAACTGTATATACAGTCGTTAAGGCACTACAGAATGTTACACACATGAAGGAAATGGAGCTAGCCCTTGTCTTTGTAGCGAGCATCTGGGTTGATTTGGTAACTGATTTTAGTTTAGATATGAACAGTTTTAAGTTGGGTTTCAAACACAATGTCATATGGACTAGGACTCCACGTAACAGCAGGTAGCTTAGATAAGGCTTTTTATTTCTAGCCATTTTAAAGTGTGGTGTAATAGGAGTTAGGGCATCTTCTTACTCATCCTTTCTAGGATAATTCAAGTTGCAGTTTCACTCATAAAGGTGGACAATGGCCCATTTTAGCTTGCAAATCTATAAATATTAAAACAGTGGTGTTGCTCTTTCATTGACAGGACCAGTTTTAATCACCCAGGTAGCTAACAGGGATGTGTCTGCTGGTCAGTTAGTAGAGCAAATCTGAAGATTTTATTTGTAGCAATTTATATTTTGAGGGTATTTAAGGTATAGTGGTATTCATAGTCATTAAGTGAACACAGAGTCAATTGGTGCTGTTCATTCATGCATATGCGAAACAAAGGAGTGATTCAAACAGACCATTTATGCTAATGTGTCATGGCTGCAAACAAAGTAATAAAAAATTAACTAAAACCTCATATGCTAGCAAGTCCTTCTCCAGAAGGTTTGCAATTCATAGTCATATTTTGACATGTTTCCACCCTGCACGCAAATTCGTTAAAGTCAGAATTGCACCTTTTCCATCTACTTTCCAGCTGGCAAAGTTGCTCTGTCCTGCTGCGAGATTTGCTATTTAACCATTGTGAGTTGCTTGTCTTGCCTGTTGCACCCTGCAGCTCCCACCAGATAAGAAGGCAAAGATATAGACAGAAAATAACTCATCAAAATTTTGATAATCAGGTTTAGAATGGACAGGGATATTTTAAGTGTCTTAGTGAGCATATATGGTCCCCATACAGGTACTGGTGGGATGTATGTCCTTCCTATCCCTATGGATACTAAGGGATGTATAACCCTACTGCACTTGTCAAAGGGACCTTCCAGAGACAGACTAGGGGCACACTGGATATTTCTCAGACTTCAGGCTCAAGGATTCTTCAGCAGTTCCTGGATATTCTCCTGGCATGTGTGGATCAGTACTAGTATAGGACTGACCTCAGATTATGCATGCCATTTATGAGGTGGCATATTCCATTCATGTGCTTGGTGAAATAGATTGAACCTATGTTGCAATTAATGTCCCTTCTATTTTCTCTCTCCCCTCTTTTTTCTCTCCCCCCCCAAAAATGATGCAGGATATCAAATGGAGCCATGGCTCAGTGCACCAGTGAGAATTTCAAGTGGAGCTGTGGTAAATAATTTTAATATAGCCCTGTCCCACATTCATATTATCATCAAGAAAGTGTCTGGCACATTTAAAAACTGATTCAGATGCCTGTTTGAGTCTGGGGGTGCTCTTCATTAGGATCCAGCTGCTGCAGTCAGGATGCTTACTGCATGTTACTTTCTGCACAACACAATTATGCACCAGTCTGGTGTTGAAGTCACCCATGCTGTCACTGCAGCACCCATTTCAAGTCCTAGTATGATTAATAATGTCCAGCTGGAAGCAGTAGTAAGGGACCCCGTATGGCAGTCTATGGCATGGCATACAGCTGTGCAAGTAAAGAGGCAGCATCTAACCCAGAACTATGAACTGTGACATTCAGGTAAGTGCTTCCTGTAAAGAAGTAGAGTATAATATATGACACATGCAGTGATACGTGAGGACTATGCTGAGTGGTTCATGGTCTACTGTCACTGCTCAGACATCCACTCATCTCTAAATTATTTTTTTCATTATTTCAGAACAGATACTCATATTATTGTTTATAAAAGTCATGCCAGACTGCTCACTGAATCCAGTTCAGTGATGTCATAAGGTATCATATAAGGAATAATTATATATTTAACTGTTTTGCACAAGACGTTTTGCTTAGAGACTTTACTTAGGTATGCATGTACTGAATCTCTTCAAATGGTATAAACACACATTTAACATGAGTACATACCTTGCAATTGAGTGGAAAATGTAGGCTGTGGTGTTTTATTAAGCAATGTTTCCGTAGCTTTAACTATTATATCATAGAAATGATATAGTGTTCTCTCTTAAGGTAGTGCACATCAGATTATTTAATTTTAATCATACTTTAGTTGTATCACCAGGAATACCTATCATCACTTGTGCAGTGCTGAGGGTGAAGTGGCAACAGTTCTAGTTCAGATGGCAGGATACTCGTTTATTTTTTTGTAAAGAGGGTTTTGCTTAAAACTGTGTAATATTTGTTTTATACTACAAGCATTGTCAGCTGTAAAAGTCATGATGATGACTGTACCATTAATGGTGTAAATCAGTGCAATTTGCATGTTATGCCTGTGACACTGCCAGCCCAGGTATCTGGAATTTTGTAAATAATTCTGTCATTTGTAAATATTAATATGATTTATACAAAACTGTATTTATGTACTGAGCTTCAAGAATGTAACCACATCATACCCTGCTGGAACATAGAAAGATTAACTTACAAAACTTCAAGAAAATAAGTTGAAATTAAGTGCTTTATGATGTGATATAAAAGTTAGTTTCAATACAACAAGCAGGCACAATGTCTAGAGCTAGAAGTTTTTTGTATTGTCTTGAAATAGAAATAATTAGTAGGTTTCAAATGTAAAAGTGTTTTATTATTTTATGACTTCCATGTTCTGCACACTTCTGTGAGATATGTATTTTCAACACAGAGATGTTAGTTTTTGTTAGCTTGGGAACTGAAGGCAGGTGACAAAGAGTGATGTCATCCAAGCTGACCCAGCAGTAATGTTTGATAGTAATTTAAGAACTCTCTCAGAGAGAGACTGTGTGCATTTTGTATTTTGTCTTTACCCTGGAAACATCCATCATCAGCACTTCTGCCTGTGTGTTGTCTGTAAGTAAGACTTAGGGCATAGTATCTCTCTTAGCTATAGATAGGAATACAGTAAATATTATGTTAGATGTTTTCTGTATTTATTTGAGACTGTCCTGCGATGTTGTTTTAAAATATTTCCTGTGATTCTGAACTCTGTAGTTACTGTGTTGCTTGAGTATTGTCTTGTTCTTTCATTATTTATTATTAAATATATTTAAACCTATCTTTGTGGCTGACATTTGTGAGACATATTTAAGCTCTGAGAGTACTTGCATATGTATTTGGTGACACTGTACAGGCCACTCCTAAATAGCCTTGCAAGTCTTGGTCACACTTATCATTTGGATAATAGTAACATTACACAGTAGGATTGGCCACCCTTTGGGAAGGGGCTTAAAATAGCTGATAAGGGGTCCTGGTGGCAATGATAACTACCTTATGGTCTGGGCAGAAGGAAGCATAGCTAGTAAACCTGTGCCAGCCTTTCCCAGGTGTATGTTTGTGTATAAATCAAATCTCAAAGTGTGTATTTATGCCAGCTACTTGGACAGGGACACGAAGCACTGGTTGGACAGAGAGAGTATTGTGAGGATTTGGCTTGGAACCCTGGCTAAGAAATCAACTCTATAGTTGTGCCAGTGGGGAGTCTTATTGGGGATATGGAGAGAGAGGCAGAAACTAGCCCCAGACTGACTGTGATCTCTGTGGGCTCTTAAGAGAAATTGTATTTTACTGTGTGTGTACTTGTCATCCTCCCATTGTGTATGTCCCTCACTGTTGCCGGTGGTGAGGATTGAGCCTCCTTGATTACTGGGCCAGTGCAGGGGCGTCACAATGCCTACACCATTCTTTCAAGATTTTTTACTTTAATTTTAAGTACTACAATTAAAATGCCATCATATCTCTCAACCTCTTAGCAGGACCAATGTGGACAAAGCCAAAAATAATGGGGGGGAATCAAAGGCCTAAAAATATGGACAAGTTTTAAATATTGCTCTTATGAACTTAGAAATTTGCTAGAGTAAACATTTTTGTTTTAATAAAGGATTTGAAGTCTGAAATTCAGTTAGCTGCCATTACTTAGTTACTTTAATACTCAATTATTTGTTAGAAAACAATGCATTTTATGAGAAACTGATAAAAATATGAAGCAAAAATCTAGATAGTTGAGAGGTATGCATGCACAGAAAATTTGTCTTAATACTGGGTTACATTGTACAGACATATTCTGCAATTTTTTGTCTGAAGTTAAATACTGACATTGTGTACTGAAAAATACTACATTTCATATCATACATACCTGAAATGTCTAACCTGAATTAGAGCAGGTTCAGGTCAAATGTGTCATACAGGGCATCTCCTAAAGATGCACGTGATTTGGAGGTGGGGCTGTCACCAGAGCTGGATGGTGACTTATTTTGATGCCATGATGTATATGCTGCAGGTGAACCTACAAACACTGATTTACTCAGCCCTGTAGGACCAGGACCTTAAGTGAGAGGTTCTACAACGTAAAGAATACCAAATGGCCTGCATGAATTCTGTTGCATCTGTGCCCTCTTTTTCTTCAGAAACACTTGTAGTGCGATGTGATATGCCCCCACATGTCCAGACAGTATCCTGTCCTCTTCTTGGTGTGCCATTATGGAGCAATGTGGTCATAGCTTTATTTCCTCTTCTCTACCATTTCTAGAACTAGGTATTGATGTACTCTTGACAAGATAGCTAGCTGCATGGCTTACAAAGAGAACATGAAAAGCATCATACAGCAATTGGACAGATTAAATTCAAGGTTACAATCAGGGTGTCCCAAAGGGCTCTATCCTAAGTCCATACTTGTTTAGACTGTATCTTTCAGATCTATCTTTTTCATCTGAGGTGTTCTACAGTCTGTATGCAAATGACTTGAAAATGAGTGAACTGATTACATCTGTTACAGATGGGGCATGTCTGCAAAAGAACTTCACTAAATTGACCATTTGGGCACAGGAGAATAAAATGCTGAAATACATCAAAAACTAAGCATATGACATTTGGGAGACAAACTGAAAGGTGAATACTGAATACAGCACACAGCGATTGAAAACAGTAGATTCATTTAAGAACCTGGGTATATGCCTAGATCAAACTTTGAGTTTTTCTAATCATATCAACCAACTGGTTAATGATAGTTATAGAACTACAAGTTGTATAAAAAGATTTATAAAGTCTAGTTAATCAGAAATAATGAAGTCCTTGTTTGTTAGTTATATTAGACCTAAACTTGAGTATGTAATAACAATATGAAAACATTATAAGAAAAAAAAAGCATGAGCAAACTGGAAAGACTATAATGGAAATATATCAAGGGCATCCATGGATGTGAAAATGTAAGTTATTATGAAAGACTAAAATATCTGAAGTTGTACAGTGTCTCATACAGATATTTAAAAGAGACCTTCTTCAGGTATATAAGGCATTTAGAAACACCTACCCTTGGGAATATTTGGGGTTATTAAAAAGTAGTAGGGAATCATCAGACAAACTATGTAGAAAATTTTATAGGAATGAGAAGTGTACTAACTGGTTCTCAGAGAGAAGAATAGGCTACGAAATTATATTAAAGCAACTGTTAGTTTAGATATTTTTAAGAACAGCCCGGACACTTATTATTGGAAGAGCTGTTTTGCTGTATTGGCAGGCTAGAAGGGCATTATTGCCCATGTTTAAGATATTTGTATGTATGTATTTCTAGATAATGCTGGAAATCTTCATGTACACCCTGGAGGACTATGACTGACTATTTCTGACTCTCTTTGTCAATGCACAGAACCTTAATGTCACACTGCACTTGCTGCTGGGCAGCCAGTAATTTACATATTTCCTGAGGTATCCGTGACATATGCCTGAGCCTTGCACCCCTTTGTAAAAGCATCACTGTGGACATTTAAGTGAACTTCTGCCATCATCCAAAAGTTGTTCTAGTGAGTCTGCATATACTGGTGTAGGGGTGCATGAGTTCTCTCTCTCTCCAACCAGTAGTGTAATGTCACCATATACTTGACTTTGTGATCCAGGGTCACTTCCTGGTAACATGTGTTTGGGTGTAAGATCCTGACATTAAACTTGGAAACTGTATGCGACTTTCCTCAGGCTGTCTCATAAATAACCACGTTATCACCATCAGCCATTCTGCTGCAGATATTCTATAAATTTACAGGCATAGTGGAACTGCTTGTCCCTGCTACAAACACTGTAAAGTATTATTTGAACCCATTACTACACAGGTACTGGTGTTAACTACTGTATTCTGATAAAAAGCTGCAGAGGCTGCAAGCTCACACTGTTCAATGTCATTACATGCAGAAGTGGACTGTTCAATTGAAAGTAGTAATTGTCATGGGTTACATGTAATTATTCCTCTTGTGCATTAATTCATCTATGTAAATATATTACAGTGATCAAACCAACCTTCCTAAGCAGATGTCTGTTGATATTACAGACTTGGGTAATAGCCAGTGTCCACACTAACTCTGATTATGCCAATGCCATCATCTACTGTTTCATAATCATTCTCCATGATAGTGAGGAGGTATTCCTAGTCAGGTGCTAAACGAATATGTGTTTGAGACTCCCCACCCCCCAGTAACGCTATGGTCAATTGCATTCTGCCTTACTTTTGCTCTGGCACATCTTACCATATCAGCAGCCCTCTTCCTGCACTGTGTTACTGTGCCGTTCATTCTGCCAACAGCATTTATATCCAAAACCACTTGGTTCTAGGCCTTTGCCCTCTCAGCTTGTTTGGGTCTCCCCCTTTTTCAAACAGGCATTTGCCATATGACTTAAGAGTAGCCACGAGGATGCAGTTCTCCTCATGGTGAAAACTGTCTTCTCTATCTGGATCCCTGCTGCTGCTTCATTCATTTACCTAAAAACACTTTACAAAAGTAATATACTGAAACATGATCCACTCATTAGTAACAACTCAGCAATGAATGCATGCTAACTTCCATTAAAAACAAATCAAATTTCTGTGCACAAACACACCTATATTCAACCTGTACAGCATCATCTATATATGCAGAATAGTACTGAGAGCACTTATTATGCTGCCATCTTTGCCACTGATAAGAGTTAGACCCTTCCCCTACCACTTTCCTGTATTTATACTGCTATTTTGTATGATTGCCAGTCACAAATCCCACAGTAAAGCAGCAGCTGTCCTGACAACACAATACATTGGTGAAAATCCAGATCATACTTCACTCACTTCAGATTATGTACTTGTATCCTGTCTAGCATAATCTATAAAGGTTTACAATACATTTTTGGTACTTATCTTTCACAGTGCCATCACTACTACTTCCCCATACATTTCCAGTGCTGCTTTTGGGGGTTTGTATAATAGTTAAAGTGTTTACCTCAGATAAGGTACAGGGTTTGATTCTCACCCTTAACGGAAACTGGCTAGGCTTAACATGTCTCACTAGAGCAGCTAGCCTAGCACTTACACATGAACCTAAAATTCCCATTTATAAATTGCATGTCATCAGTATTAACATGAATCATCTACACCTGACCATCAGATCAACAAAAGACAATTTACCAATTAATTACTGTTCTATAAAATCAAAATGAACTGCTTCCCAATAAAAAATAAGCAATGATGATGGGAATCATCTTACTTGATACATTTTGCACTTTCCTGAATTACTTGCTGCCTGTCTAGACTGATCACAAATAAATATGGTGGTATTAAAGTTATTCACATAAATTCGGGCTCAGTTTCACATTGTATATACAAATTAGGTTGGGTTATGCTTATATCTATGAATCACAGTACTAAGGGAGTGCATATGTCAACAGATCCACATAACTAGACCTGGGGGTAACTATGGATATGATGCACTGGCTGGCACTCAGTGTGAACACACAACAAGCCTAATATCTAAAATAGGCTAGGCTTATATAGGCCCTAGGGCCAATAGCCTAGTACCTACCTTATGAACATATGAACCTATTCGTAAGCAAAGAAAAGGGAAAATTGAGTCAGCAACAGTTAAGTTCGCATACTCCTGATGCATAATCCCTACCCATCTTGCATACTGTGAATCATCACAAAACATTCTGTAGTTTATATAACAGGACACTGACATCAAGGAAGATCTATTTGTAAAGTGAAGGAAAAAAAGCAACACTGTGAAAGGCAAGTTTATTAATTCATGACCTTCAGAGTTATTGCCCAAGTTGTTGTTGTGTCTTTTGGCTTTTCCCGGTTAGGGGTCATCACAGAGGAACTCCGGTCCGCTAATGATTGGTAGTTGATTTTTACATGCCGAGTTACCAGCCCTAATGCACAACCTTCAATGAAGGTACGCCCATTCATGCATGTCTCCATGCAGAAGATGCTCTAGCTGAGAATCGAATCGAACAGCATCTTACTGTGAGGCATCAATGCTACCGCAGCACCACCACCCCGAGTAAAGGTAACATTAAAGCACAGAAGCAAAAAACTTAAAACTAATTTCATAACTGACTTATTTTCCATGACAAGGAATTATACAACCATTTCTTTAAAACAAGAAAAACAATTATCTATGTGACAAAACTGTTTGGTAAAACCAAACCTTCCAGTAATAGCAGCTTAATGTCTAATACCCCTTCTTGGTAGCCATGTTTGGTTATGGTGATGTCACACCCCAAACGGTGTGGTTCAAAACCTGTGAACTACAGCCCACCTGTACTTACATTCTTCATTCTGGTACTGGCTATTTGAAAGATGGTAGCACCTGTGAAAACACAAGGCTGAGCTCCTAGCTTGTCTGACAAGGAGACTAAACTCATGCTCTACCTCTTAAGGGAGTCATTCCTGGACAAATTTAAAATCGGTAGTTCATGGCTCAGAATGGAAAAATTCACATCTTTCAAGAGTTGGGTGAGCACCTGTCATCCCTGACAGAGATCATCTGCTGTAGGGCTGAATGCCAACAGAGGTACAATGACCTACAAAGGTGTAGACCTGTTCAGCTGGCTGAGTGGGTAGATCAAGAGATGGGAAGTAGGCCAGATTTCTATAGTAAATTATTTTTATATTTTAATATTCTAAACACTGCATAAACGCAGGTATATCCAAGAACAAATGCACATGTAAGTGCAAATATGTATCTATATGTAATCCCAAAGGTATGAGTAGGCATATACATAAATTTTAAAACAGAAATGCATCTGCATACAAATACGGTACATTTATGCGCAAACATGGTTTTATGTATAAATACAAATGTGCATGTATGAGTAAAATATACATACATATATAAAAGTGTAAATGTACAGATGTGTCTATATACTTATATACATTACACACACATATTATATAAACACATACATATACACACACACATACATACGTACATGCATATACACATACTTACATGTATATACACACACACATCCATCCATCCATCCTCAACCCCTTTTTATCATTTTGCACATGGGGTTGAGGTGTCACTTCAACAGGGAAAATCAGCTCAAGCCAAGGTTTACACCACTGGGTGGCTAGCCCTGCCATGGTAATTCATCTATACCACTCAATTTCACACACACACACACACACACACACACACACACACACACACACACACACACACACACACACACACACACACTCACACCTACAGTCAATTTAGAGTCTCTAATCCACCTACTGCATGTCTTTGGAATGTGGGAGGACATGCAGACCTTGCACAGAAGGCACTCCAGCCAAGAATCAAACCGGGGAACCTCTTGCTGTGAGGTGATAACAATAAACACTGCACCACCATGGCCACCCTCACACACACATACACACACACACACACACACACACACACACACACACACACACACACACACACACACACACACACACACATATTGATTCACAAACATATATTTATATATATATATATATATATATATATATATATATATATATATATATCTATATATATATATATATATATATATATATATACACACACACACACACACACACACACACACACACACACACACACACACACACACACAAACACGCATTCATACACAAACAGAAAAGAACATGGCTTAGCAATTAGTTGTACTAGTTAGATTTAGATTGCATTGGTCAGAAACTGTTAATATCAGAATTGTATAAAATAGTAATTTCTTCCAAAATATTAACTGCAAACTCGGTCACCACACCCTAGGCAGAGTGAGGTGGGGGTGGTGGTTAAATTATCCAGTGAATGACAAGTACAGAAAATAATTAGAAATTTACTTTTTGCTTATTTCTGTATAAATGTGTACTTAATTTGATTAATAAATCTAAGCATATAAAAGTATTATCAAAGCACATATCACCATGAAATATTTTAAATTCATCCATCTGAAACAGTAAATATGTATTGTTTACAGAAAGTTGAACTGGAAGGATGTTATAACTTACTTTCAATTGTTACATTTGCATGTATATGTGTGTGTGTGCGTGTGTGTGTGTGTGTGTGTGTGTGTTAGGGTTACCAACTTTTCATATCAAAAATTATGGACATGTACATTAAAGAAAAATGCGGTACCCCCCCCCACGCATGCGGCCCCCCCATGCATGTGGTACCCCACACACACACACATGCAGCCATTCCAGTGTCCCATTACTTGGCCATCTCTCCATTTCTCCCCAGGTGCCATAAATACTGTTCAAAACTCTGTGTGCATATTGTTTTCTGCTTTACATTAACAGTGATTACAGATATTTGGATTTAATAATGTAAAACTTTTATTTCAAATTTTATAGCACAAACACTAATAGACATTTGCTAAACAATCAATACAATCTCTCATAAACAGACATAGCTTTAATACTTCTTTGCCTTTAAAACTCACATTCACTGAAACAGCATTGAAACCTACATTCAAAGAAAATGCATCTGGCCAGTGGTGGATTAAGTTTACCTTTGGGTTTTTTCAAATCATAGGCCCCTTGCACACATTTTTAAAGCCATGCAAAAGTTCTTTGATTCACCTTCCTGATTGTATTAAATTTTAATACATAATAACAGCTAGCAGACATGAATTAGTAGCCATCACAGCTTTAAGACTTGTACGCTCATGCTCATGTAGAATCTCTAATGAAACAAAACTGGCATATTACTGATATACTTAAATAGCAGAATTGCTCTGATCATAATAATGTCAAGTTATATGGAACTGCCACAGTGTAAGGAAGGAGTTAATATGGGTGCCAGAAGCTGCTGAAGGGTGGGAAGGGACAGAGGGCAAGAGGAACACTTACTGATTTAAAAAGCATAGCATTTTTTTAAGCTATTTGCTACCATAACAGAAGCCTATAACTGATAGAAGCTGTATAGTGTCAGACAAGGTGAATTAACAATAACAGCAGCATAGAAATTTCATGCAAAAATGCAAGTAAAGGTAGCGCTGAACCTAGTTGTTGTATTATCCAGTAGCATCAGTGATGAGATTAGCACAGCATGGCATTTGAAATGATCCATTGTTTTAGCCTATATCATGGTCTGCTGTTGAAAGAGGTTTATGAAGCCTTCCTCAGAAAGTTGTAGGTTTGAGTAAGCCAGTCATAATATCATCATTTACAGTTTGGAATAAGGCAATTAATCCAGGCAGAAATGTTTAACACAGAGTGCATCTTTGCAAAAACTAACTAAAATTCCCAGACGCACACAACTGAGAGACCTGAATAAGCTGCAGCCTAGTGATGGAGATAAGCTAAAATTCCAGGCTGTAATATGATCATAGATATTAAAAGCACTTTTTTGTTAGGCTGCCCATCACCTGAACCATTACATACTTGGTAGAAATGACTTGCAGCAAAAATACACTTTGTACTGTGCAGATCTATATTCCTCTTATGAGGTCTGTAAACAACCAGTGCTAAACTGCAGCAACGCAAGCTTTCTGAAACATTGGATTTACTAGTAAGAGTAAAGATATACTCTTGGATAATGATATAAAAATTTACTCCTGGAATAATAAGGACTTTTTGCAAATATATTTTGAACATTAGTCTCGCCTGGCCTTGTGCACAGATGTTAAATACACACAGCCAGAAAACAGATACTGTGGCCTTCTGCCAGGTCTTCTAAAGAAGTTTACAATAAAAAAAATCAGGGAATTCACATATAATTTTGGGGAGACATACTTATTAATGCCATTCCAACTTCAAGTATTTGAATTCATTTCAACTCTAAAGTACATGTCGGAACAATGTTTGCATTGGTAGATAGAGTCCAGTGGTCTCATACACACCCTGTATGCAGTAACAGAAATGTTGTCTTGAATGGTGAAAGAAAATTATTTTTTACTTCTGGTCTAATAAGAACTTAGTGCACATCCATATTATGAATATGACTTTTGTACTGCCTTGTGAGTAATGGTCACCTAACCCCAAGTAAAAACTGGGTATATTGCCAGGCTGTGGCAACACAATCCTCTAAAAAGTTGTATATGTTAACCATATGAAAATGGCCATATGTTAGTTCCCTTAAACCAATTCATTTCACACTAAAAATATAGAGAGTTCTAATAGGGTACTTAAGTACAAAACACCCACATACATACTGTCCCAGATGACTATACATGCCCCTTTAGAGAGGGTACATCAGATGTGACAGTGAAGTCTTCACATAAATAAGATAGCCATATTGCTCTTTGACAGACACTGCTGCCCAACAAGCCTCATCAGTAATCAGGGAGAAGTAATGCTATAGGTGCTCTTTTCATATATCAACTACCCCTCAAAAATTGGTAGATACTTTTCTGTACACTTCTGATTTCTCATTGATAAGCAAATGAAATACATATGGCTAACGTTCAACTTGCAGCTTTTAGACACACACACACACACACATTGCCCTCAACAGCCTTATTATTTTTGACAGTGATGATGTGATGACAGTAACAGCACCACTTGTTAGACTGTGTTAAATTTATAGTTGTAAACATTTTGCCAATAAGCATTGAAACAAAACACATGAACCAATAATGACAAAACTGCCCAATTCAGAACATTTCAACGATAAATGGCCACTCATACTTCTGTCATTAAAATCCACCAATATCAGTCAATATGCACAAGCTCTGCAGAAGTAAAATGTCATCTAAATAATTCCACATGATTAAAGAGATCTGCAACTAATGAAAAGTTGCTGCTAGCAAACAATTTTATATTTCACTTTTTCATCTACAAATCAATGCATGCTGCCCTTGAAGAATTGATTGCCTATGTTACGTTAAAAAATGGTAAGCTGGTAATATTGCAAATGCAATAGGAAATGAATGGCAAACTGAAAACAGGTTCATAGTTACTAGGCATCATAGGAGGACATACTCAGGACTGCAGCACCCTTCCCCATTAAAATACAGCACAGTATGAGCTTGAGCAATCCATCTATATGCTGTGGGAATAGAGCCCACACCCACAGCCTTCTAGATCGATATACACGTATGCTTTGAACAGAGAGAGGAGTCTTACCTCAGTTAAAGGTTAAAGTTGAGGGAAAAACAAAAAAAAAAGCAGAACTTGCATGTGCCACAGTTGGATTAAAGAAGAGCAAACACCAGCCGGACTCGTGCTTTGCCTGGGGCTTTTCAGCATACATTCCAAGCGTCTTCTTTATAATTCAAATTCCACATGTGCGGAAGATAGTAGACAGACCGTCCATACTGTAAACAACAGTCGCAAAGACACTGTTTTCGTCTTCTGCATCCAGACGCAAAGGGCGTTCTTAAAGAAGAACGCCCCTAAAAATAAAATTTAATTTTTTTAAACTAAAAGAAAATGTGCACAGTGTACCATTTTTTCTGGACAACACAGGCATTTTCTGTTCTTCCAGACAGTCCAGAAGAATTCTGGATGGTTGGCAACCCTAACACACACACACACACACACACACATATATATATATATATATATATATATATATATATATATATATATATGGGTCTACTTCTTTTGACCTAACTTTCATTTGCCTGACACTCATTTGCCTGAGACCAAATGACTGAAATTTCATTTGCCTGACACTTCATTTGCCCGACAAGTATTATTAGCAAGAAAATGGAATATGCCCCCTTCCCCACTGCAGTGTGACCCTGGAGTTAGATTATATAGTTAGGGGGGGTGTGGGGGGCACAGCCCCCCACAATGGGGGGTGTGGGGGGTGAAGCCCCCCTCTTACTTTTCTGTTACTAAGCAATATTACATCAAAAGTTAACAATATCATATGAAATGAAGTGGGGGGCTTCTCCCCCCACACACCCCCAACTATATATTCTAACTCCAGGGTCGCACTGCAGTGAGGAAGGGGGCATATTCCATTTTCTTGCTAATAATACTTGTCGGTCAAATGAAGTGTCAGGCAAATGAAGTGTCAGGCAAATTAAATTTCAGTCAAATGGGGTCAGGCAAATGAGTGTCAGGCAAATGAAAGTTAGGTCAAAAGAAGTAGACCCATATATATATATATATATATATATATATATATATATATATATATATATATATATGTGTGTATATAAATATACATGTATATAGTTAGTTTGAGTACATATTGTCGTGTGTGTGTGTGTGTGTGTGTGTGTGTGTGTGTGTGTGTGTGTGTGTGTGTGTGTGTGTGTGTGTGTGTGTTAGTGAATATGTCTACAGTTGGTCTCTAAAGGGAAGGCAATTGTGTGTTGCTTAGAGCAAAGTCACATGATATTATGTAAAACTGCAAGTAAAATATACAAGACATAGTGGAAGCAGAAACTTCAATGGAAATGTATGCAAAGGTTGTAGGAAGTACCCACCCTCCAAAGGGAACAAGCAATACAGCCATAAAAATGTAACAGTTTAAAGGGAAATCATGCTATCCTAGTTCAACTTGTAGAGAAGAAATACTTATTAGCACAGACAGATTAGGTAAAATGAATTTATGAAAATATGTGCTTTGCTGCTTTCCATGCAGAAATGTCTTATTGCTTTATGGTGTAATAAATCGTTGGTGACCAACACTTCCCTCCTGGCCTTTGTGTGTGGTTAACACGTTTGTGGTTTTCTGTGGACTACTGTTTGTTTTTGAAGGCAAGGATGGTTTCTGGTTGTGGTCTCACCTCTCAAATATTGTTTTCCAATGACGAATCTACTGGAAGTGAAGGAGCACTTACTGCCCTTATTCAACAACTCTCTCAGAAGGTGGATTCCCTAGCTTCTGAAGTGCAGAGTTTCAGGAACAATCATTCTAATAATCTTTCGTCTTCCTTGAATTCTCATGCTTTACAAGGCAGCAATGGTTTACAAGGCAACAGGGGTATTATTGTGGAGCAAGGACAGGGACAAGTAGACCAAACTCCACGTACTGGGTTGTCAGAACCTTTGGAGAGTATGGATCTCAGCAACTGGTTGCAACGTGGGATTACATTTTCTCAAAATACTACTAGTAACAGTAACAGAACTTTTAAAGACAGTCTGGACTTATTTCATTACCAACTGTTAAAAAATTGTAAGTTACAGACTGAAAATGCATACTTATATGAATGCATAAAACATAAGCAAGTGCCTAAAGGGCTTGGGCAGTGGAAATTCCCAACTGGACTTATAAAAAACTTTCCGTTGCATCAAGAATTGCCAGTACTTTTTGATCGGCACGGATGTGACTATCTAGAAGTCCTGGTTAAACATAATGCCCATACCATTGATGAGTTAACCAAAGAAACTAAAGATCTTGATGTTGTCGTTACTCATGATTTATTGTTTGCCCACCACCAGTTTGAATATCAAGTGTTCAGTAATATTAATAATATTATTCAAAACATTAAGTCTCTTAAAATTAACAAACTACAGCGAGATGCTGATGATTATGCAAATGGGAGGGCATACCCTCAGCCACCTAATTCACAAAAATGGGACCAACGCTTGAGAACTAATGGGACCAATGAGGGCAGTGAATTCTCTAACATGAATGAAGATCCTAATACTGGAAGTGACATCCCTTTAGGCCAAGCAGGCCTGAGATGCTTAGAGCAGATCAGGGAGAGGGAATACAACAATCACAACCGACAGAATGGCCAGGAAACTCAGCCTTATTGGAACCAGCGTGGATTCCAGAAGAGGAATCCTTCTAAACAATGGAGGGGTTGGAATCAGAACCAACAGCGGAATTGATGAATCAGAGAGCAACATTTGGCGATGGTGGTGGACCGCGTATACTTATCAATGATACAGATGACTTCAAGGTATTTAAATATAGTTCTTTAGATTATTCCATTGAGATTGGTAGTTTATTTGCCAGGGGACTAACTTTTGTCCCTGCTGTTCGCTCTAATCTTCCCCAATTAATATTAGATCTCAAACTGTTCACCAGAAAAATGAATCTTAATATTGTATTCAATAATAACAATGGGGCTATTTCAAATGATCTGAGACCTTCCAGCATCTGTAATCCACCTATGCACTCCACCCTCCACTCTTTTGAGAAAATATATGAACTGGATTTCAGACATTTGTTCAAATTTTCAGCTATGTATCATAGAATTTGAAACCTGTTCAACTGGATATTTTGACTACTGTGCGACAATAAAAGGTCAGAATTGTTCAGCCTGGCAAAGGTGGGGGGGTTGTAATTATGGACATGGACTACATTCAATGCATGTATAATATTTTATTTAGTAGACCCACCATTTCGTCCCATTGTGGATGCCTGCAATTCCATTACTTCCCCTATTGCTAAGTTTTTGGATACCAAACTTAAATTGTTGTTAAGAAATGAAAAGTGTCCAGAAATGAGGTAAACATTGCCTATCACAGGATTAATGTACAATTAAGTGGCATGCTTATGGAAGGTCGTATTTCACTTTCTGAATTTAAATATTTGAAAATGAATGCCCCAATTATTCCAACAATATTTTGGCTCCCTAAATTGCACAAAACAAATTGCAGACCCACCATTTCGCCCCATTGTGGATGCCCGCAATTCCATTACTTCCCCTATTGCTACGTTTTTGGATACCAAACTTAAATTGTTGTTAAGAGATGAAAAGCATCTCTGTGTTGACTCATAGGATTTTCTTGCAAAATGCAATGAGGTATATTTTAATAACCAATTTTCTTTTTTTACTGTGGATATCAGAGATTTATTCACTGTAATACCCCATGACGTCAGCCTCGACTGGTTCAGTGAATTCTTACTTAGGAAAGGGATTGATCAAAATACCATTAATACATATGTTGAAATGATGGAAATGGTTTTGTGAAATAATTATATTTATTTTGATGAGCAATATTTTTGTCAGCAGATTGGTCTTGCAATGGGGGCAGTCTGTGGACCTCTTTATGCAAATATGGTCATGTGTGAGTTGGAGCAGAGATTTCCTTTTGAGTATCCAGGATTTCAAATGTGTATTTTATATTTGAGATACCTGGATGATTTGTTCTTTATTTGGAAAGGGAATAGAGATAGCATTAACATTTTTTTAGATTACATCAATAATACAACCAATTTTTTGTACTTTTCCTGTAACATGGGCAATGAGAGTATCAGTTACCTTGATGTCAAACTAGAAAAGGATATGATAAAAGGGAGATATGTTTCTACCATATATAGGAAACCTACCTATTCAAACACCTTCTTACACTTTGACAGTAACCACCCTTTGTCCCAAAAAAAAGTAGTTGTTAAGGGACAATTTGTGAGGGCCGCGAGGATAGTGTCTGACTTTGATTTATTTTTATCTGAGTGTGCCCTTTTAGAGAGTATGTTCATCAAGAGAGACTATCCCATTGGTTTTGTACAAGACATCAAAAGAGAAGTAGTGGATAAGAGGAGGTCTGTGTTCTATTCCCCTATTCTTGATGAAAATGTTTATGGTAATAATGAAAGTATATGTAATTTAACTATTTCAGAAAATAGGGGGAGAACAGTTACCACTACAAATACTAGATTGTCCTTTACAACCAGGTTTTCTGCGGATTATAAGTCGATTCAGGAGATTTTGTCTAAAAATTGGAAGGTCCTGTTGGAAGACGGGAGATTAGATCTAAAATTAGTAATAAACCTGTTATAGTTCGGAAAAGAGGTTTGAATATTAAAAGTCTGGTAGAACAATCTGGCAGTCAACAAGATGACTCTAAATCTAGGTACATGCATCCATGTGGGAGATGTCATCATTGTAAATTTATCAATGTGGGTGAACTTTTTGAAATCAATGGGTTTAATCTTAGGATGAAAGGACACTATAATTGTAATAGTCCTGGATTTGTCTATGGGGCATTGTGTCAGGCCTGTCCTGCCTTTTATATTGACAAGATGGAGCGGATGTTGAAGTAACGTATTTATGAACACAATTATGATATACGGGGAAAAAACTACCAATGCCCTATATAGACATATCCTGGAATTTCCCGAACATCACTTTAAATTTATTGTAATTGAGCAAGTTAAAAAGAATATAAGAGGTGGTCCCTGACAATTGATTCTGGAGAATCGTAAGCTATATTGGATTTTGAGCCTGGATGCAGTGGGTTTTCCAGGCTTGAATGAAATTGCATCTATAGGGTGTGTGTTAAAAATGAAAGCACAACTGAGACAGTTGGTTTATTATTAGTATACATATATATATATATATATATATATAATTATATGTGTATATACTTTTTTAGCCAGTCTTTTGTTTATTTTAAATACGTGTTTTATTCATATGCATATATTCTTATTTTTTTGGTAAGCAGGAGTTATATATACAGTGTTATTAATATTTTCAGATATATATATATATATATATATATATATATATATATATATATATATATATATATATACACACACACACATTTCTTAATATATTTTTATATACCATGTTTCTCCCTTAGGGGAATTTATAATGAACACAGTCTATACCTGTTCATTTTACCATTCTTTCATGAATTTTAAGCAATCAGGTATATATATATATATATATATATATATATATATATATATATATATATATATACATTGTTTTTATACATTGCTGCTTTAATTAGTTAATTGGAGGTTTAGTCATGTGATAATGTATGGCTATATATGTGCTCATTTTTTTTGTCTTTATCTGATGAAGTTATGTATTTTATCTAATGAAAGCACTTATGTTTTATTGTTTAATGGTGCAATAAAGCGTTGGTGAACAACACTGCCCTCCTGGCCTTTGTGTGTGGTTAACCCCCCGCATACTATAAGGTCAGTTCCATATGTGGAGTTTCTGAGGGTGAAAGGGTTATGTAGCGAAAAATGTGGATGGATATTTTGAAATAGAGAAGGTAGCAAATATGTTCTTTAAGAGAAGATATAAGGAGGAACAAATTATGGAAGGAATAAAATAGGTAATGATGGCCAATGATGAAAATGTTACTATTAATATAGGGAAATGTTATTGTAGAAATAATAAAGGAATGGATGGTGATATATATTTTACATCAAAATATACCCTTTTATCTAAGAAATTGGAGGATTTAGTGAAATATTATTGGGATATTTTAAGAAGAGAAGAACAGGTTGTGAAAAACTTGAAATTAAAATTTTCATATAGGAAAGGAAGAAGTATTAGGGATATGTTTGTGCATGGGACCTTTAAGAGAACTGTGAATGTGAATATTCAAAATTTGTTGTTGAAGGGAACTTCTCCTTGTGGAAATTGTACAGTTTGCAGTTTATTGTGAGAACGTTCTCTAATATTAATGGTAAAAGGTATCAAGAACAGAGTTATTTTACCTGTAATAGTGAAGGAATAATATACGGGCTTAAATGTCCTTGTGATAAATATTATATAGGTGAGAGTAAGAGAAATTTCTCTACTAGACTTAAAGAACATGTGAGAGGTATGAGACAAAAACAGGTTAATTAACCCAGTAGCAGAACATTTTTTAACTATCTCAATGGGGACACTGCGGGGTTACAGGTAACAACATTGGAACAATGTAAGAATGATTATTTGACATCAGAAGGGCTAAAATATAACTTAAGAAAAAAAGAATCCATTTTTATTTTAAAATATAATACATTGTGCCCTAGAGGCTTGAACAAAGAGTGTAACTGGAATTTTTTTTATAATATGCCTTTAATGTTTTATTGTTTAATTGAATAATTGTGTGGGTGGGAATCTTTTTGCTGTATAAAAAGGGTTTTGGTTGTATTGTTAAAATGTACTCTAGAAAGGCTGTGGAAGCCAAGGTGCTAGAGAATCTGACTTGTCTTTTACTGTATGGAATTACTGGTGTTTTTATTAAAGAAGAAAAAATCTTTTGCAGTTTCACTGGATTCATTGGTTTTCTGAAGGGTGGTGTAAGACTGTTCCTTCCTAAGTGTGGTTACATTAGAAATTTACTTTTTGCTTATTTCTGTATAAATGTGTACTTATTACCATTAAATATTTTAAATGCATCCATCTGTTACAGTAAATGTGTATTGTTTACAGCAAGTTGAACTGGAAGGATGTTATAACTTACTTTTAATTGGTACATTTGCATGTGTGTGTGTGTGTGTGTGTGTGTGTGTGTGTGTGTGTGTGTGTGTGTGTGTGTGTGTGTGTGTGTGTTAGTGGCTATGTACACAGTTGGTCTCGAAGTGGAAGGTAATTGTGTGTTGCTTAAAGCAAAGTCACATGATATTATGTAACACTGCAAGTAAAATATACAAGACATAGTGGAAAGCAGAAACTTCAATGGAAATGTATGCAAAGGTTGCAGGAAGTACCCACCCTCCAAACGGAACAAGCAATACAACCATAAAAATGTAACAGTTTGAAGGGAAATCATGCTATCCTAGTTCAACTTGTAGTGAAGAAATGCTTATTAGCACAGACAGATTAGGTAAAATGAATTTATGAAAATATGTACTTTGCTGCTTTCCATGCAGAAATGTCTACAGATATAAGCACCCATATTAAGCAAGTTCAAGAAAAAATTTTGGTGCCTTGCTAATTATTAAACATAATCATGTAAAAGATTTAATAAGACATAGAAGATAGTTAATCAGCCATCCTCTAGGTTTTCTCTATGCAGCACAAGAGGAGGGTTTTACAACAGAAGGGCAACTGAACAGGTTAAGGGTACTTGTGAGTATCAACTCACTATTTCAGTTTTAAAAAATGTAAGTATTAAGGGAAGTTTTTCTTATGTTTTGCATATTTTGTAAGTATAAATGCAAAAGTAATTCATATACAATGATAAAATAAGTTCTTTCAGTACACAATTGCAGCATAATCCATATCAGACACAAACTTCAAATGCATTACCATTTCTTATGTTATACCAGCGGGTCTATATTACAAGGTCGACTGCTTAGGTTGTTGAATGCCTAAACGTCAACACCTAAACAGCGAAAGCTTAAAATAGCGAATGGCCACATACACAAATTCCTTCCTCGGGAAAGAATTCACTCAGCTGCCACAAACTAAAATAAACTTCCAAACCCTAACATAGTGGGGGGCTTCACCTCCACACCCCCCTAACTATATATATACTAACTCCAAGATCATGCTACATTGAGGAAAAGGCAAATCCCCGATAACGGCCAAGCAAATTCCTTCCCAAGGAAAGAATTCACATAAGTGGTCATTCGCAATTTTAAGCTTTCGCCATTTAGGTGTTGACGTTTCGGCATTCGACAACCTAAGCGGTCGAGCCTCTAATAGGAACCCATACCAGCATATTTCATTAGTATCAGTAGACTACAAATGTAAAAAAAAATCACAACCACTTATTACCAATATACTAATAGTTTTAGAAACAATGAAACAATTTCCCAGAAATTTTTTGAAGTTTAAATAAAAATAAGAAATCACTGTTCATACTGCATGTATGTATTACGAGTCCTATTTATTGTCTCCATTTTCTTGTTTGTCTCCATCTCTTTTCCTTATTTTAAAATGATGCATTACTTTGACTTTCTTTATTCTGTCCCTCTCTTCCATTTCTATTTGTTTTTCTACAGCTCCAAAATACTTACTAGCAGCCTAACCATTTTCTCCCAGGTCAGGGAGGACTCACTCTACTTATCCAGGAACATCTGGACAAGGTCCAGGAGGTGGCACTGGTCCTGTAGACACCTTAGCACATGGCTAGGATCAACCAGTGTGCCAACACAGGCCTCTAACCATTCAACACTGGAGTCCTCCACTGTACCACTTGTATCTAAGGTTTTTCAAATTATGAAGCATCATACACAATGCAATTTGTGCAGGGCTCAGTTCACACCGTACTCCTGACAGTGTGAGGATGTTTGCCAATTTTTATTACTTGCTTTGAAGTTTCTGCAACCCAAACAAAGATCAGTCCCTAGCAATGTAAAACCCATTTCCTGCTCTCTAGTAGAAATACAAAAATTGGCGTGCCTACTACAGATTAATATACAACTGTTGCAGCCTCAGTCCAATGTGATGCAAGAAAACACCTACTTGGGCAATTGTGCTTTTGTGGGGGGGGGGTCTGACCCCAACAATTACCACCAATCCTCTCTGAGATGTCCAACTGAATTGTGTGTTCCTTTCAGAGACATGAGCACAGTAGACCATTCATTCCTCTGGGAAGAAACAGATGGATGCCAAGAGTTGTGCTATTATTCACTGGGAGAGTGGGAAATTTGATTATGTTCCTAAATCCTACCTCCAGGTGTTTGCGTATTGTCAAACTGCATACCGTTAGGTACATATGTGCTATCAAACCACACACAGTCTCCTGGCACACCAGCACAAAACCTTTTTAAATTGTGCCTGCTAGGCTCTTTGCCATGGGTGATATCACAGGTTTCAGCCAATGCAGTAAACTGAGTAATACCCTTCAACCAGGGTGAATGTACCTGGAAGCAGCAAAACTTTTACATGGATATTTAAAAAAGTAGAGATTACTTTCCAGTAGATAATCTGCAACAAACGTTGATAATTTGCCCTTGTGCTATCTGTAGCCACTGAAAGAGTTTTTGACTTTAAGGTAGTTACAGTATTCTCTAGAAAGTGGTAGGGATGCAATTAAATAAAGTTAGAGCTACAGTTAGAGTTATTCTGTTGCCATCTCTTAAATCTATGCAGTCATATCATCCAAAGGAACCACTTGCTCATAAAATACAATTCTTCTTATCTATTCAAGTTCCTGATTTTCTATTGTTTTTCTTTTAGCCTGTGGCTGGTATCAGTTTATAAGGGTAACTTTACAGCTTTTATATGACTGTCGGGATTTGTTCTTTTTGAATGAGACATTGATTTGCTATAAACTAATATAATTCAGTATAGTGATGGTGTCACACAAAGTATGCACAGTAACAGAGTCCAGATTTTTCTGGCTGGTGACAGTGTTGACAGTGAAAGCAAGAAAGGAGTACTGCCCCTCTTGTAAACTATGTATGGTCATTGAGAAAGGACAGTTGTTCTCTCCAGGCAACAGTTATTGTTTATAAAAGATTGCAGAGGCATGTACTGGGCTCAAAGACAGGTGAATATCCGAGGGAAACAAATCAAGTAGAAAAAAAACCCTGAGATATACATCCCCAGAGAGAAGGGTTACTGAAGCACTTCAATGGGACACTAATGTCCATGCTTTGAAAGATAAAGAAACAGGCTAAAAAAATTAATGTCAATTGTTAGAAGAATATGTATTAATGTATATGTTTAGTGCTTATTAGAAGCTAAAAGGGTTAATACATTTCATTCTATTTTATGTACAGCTCAATTCTGTATGAGATTATAAGATGCTTTTCAAACTGCAGTATGCTTTCTGAAATTGCAAGATGCTCTCTGACCTAGTATTTGCTAGCACAGCAAAATTCATGTTTATGCCTTTTGGAAATGTACTGAGAAGCAGGTGATTATCTGCTAGGTCAGGAAAATGAATGAAAAGTGAATGAATAGAACAATACTGTTTTCTATAATGTGATTGAATATGAACAATCAGCCCTGTTCGTGTTATGAGAACATGCACAGCTGCAGAAAAAAAGAGATACATCAGACAAAACACTGCTTGAAGAAATGAACTGTAATCTGTACTTGCTTTGTGCTCGAATTAGCCATAGTGCCTTGAATGGTAACATTGCATAGTAAAAGTTGTATCTGACCGGTGGTTGTCAAGGCCACGTTGTTTTTCTTAGGAAGTTTTTTTGTAAACTTGATATGCCAGCAGAAAATCATGGACAAACAGCTGCTGAGAAATAATATTGAAAGAACTTGTGATTTATTACGTCAGCTTAGTAGGCAATACCTTGTAAGAAATGTATAAAAATAGTTTCACTTCCTGATTCTAGTTAGACAAACTCTGTATTAGCACGTTTTTGCCTCCTTGCTGCAAGATTAAAGTGCCTTAACCTGAACCTGCCATGTGTTGATCATTTTGAAGATGTTTTTCCTTTGACAGATTGGTCCTTCGAGCCGGAACTCTCACTTCACCTCAGGTCAGATGGGCCAGGTGGCATGAAACTGTACGGGGAAGAAACCACATTGGTTCTTCTGCTTTGGAAGACCTCCGACTGAATTGTCGTTCAAAAGAGGCCAGCCACTTTTCTGATCTGAGACTGGAGGACAAGTCGGTAATGAATCAGAGACAGTCAATCACAGAGGCTCAGGTAAGGTGAGATTTACCTTTTTTCTGTTTTAGATCGGGGACTTGATTGAAAATATCTGTCAGGAGATTTGTTTTGTACAAGTCAGGGACAGAAGGATTACAGTCTTGTCATAGATCAGGGAAACAGAATAGGTAAGACAGTTATTCTAGATAAACTGTAAAACAGAAAATCGTGGTACCATGTGAAAATAAGAAGGGTTATGTAACATTTTTTCTTTAACAAATCAGAAAAATATGGGTATAGGTGCACAAAAAGTTCCCAAAACCCATCACTAACCGAAGACGCAAAATATATGCAATCACAGCGTGCCGACAATATTAGATACTATACAAAATGGGTTAATAAATATGAATTTGATGGCAAATTAGAAAAATCCTCACTCATTAAACTTGTCAAACAGCTTAAAGCTGATGCAAAAGGTCAGGTAAAAAAGCAACGTCAATTGGGGCTTCCTCAGGCACACAGGTAGATTGAGGAAGCAAACCGTAGGGAGCAAAAAAGTAATAATTCAAAAGCTATGTTTCTAGATAAAGAAGACAATAATTTGGTAATAGCATCAGCCCCTCCACCCCCTCCACTTCCTGCACCAGAATATGAAGCGAGTGGACAAGCAAAGCCAAGACCGTATGTTAGAGATCCCATCGAGACTAGGTCTCGAACACGTAACTTAAGAGGAGATATTGAGTTATATGAAATAAATAAAAATTCACGGGCTATGAGTGAAGAAGAGATATGTCCACTCATAGAAGTACCAAATCCGCAGGCAGGACAGGCAGGACAGGACCCAACTCTCCTAGTATATAGACCGTGGACACCGGAAGACATCCGGAAAGCCACAGAGGGAATTCCCCATCCGAAAGTCAATTTTAGAAAATTCTTAGAAGACTTACAGGGCATGAGGTTAAGTTATCATTTGAATGGAGAAGAAGTAGAAAAAGTAGTCAGACAGATCGTAGGTCCAGATTGGCACATGATCAGTGGCAACTGGAATCCCCGTGACGCAGAGCATAAGCCACTCCCACATAGCAACGCAGAATTGGATAACAGAGTGAAAGGTCTAACAGACCGAATCTCTGAGAAATAGAAGCCTAGGGCAGACTGGACTTGCATTAATCAATGCATCCAACAGGAGGGTGAAACTGTTGACAGATATTATGCTAGATTATTAGAGTGTTTTAATAACCATTGTGGAATGCGGGTACCTGAAGATCAAACACATGATTCCCCATATGAGCAGCAATTAAAGAATGTATTTTTGAAAGGCAGTATTTTGCCTATAAGCAGCTTTATTACAAAGGACATGGTAGACCATCATACAAGTAGATTACAGTCACTACTTGAATATGCCAGGCATGCCGAAAGGCATTTTAACAGTAAAAAGAAAAAGAAAGCCCAAGTATTTGCTGTAGAAGACGGAGCCAAAGTTTATGTAGTACAGTCCGGAAAAAAGGGCAAGAAAAATGCCCAGGGAAACAAACAATCTGATAAACGATCAGAAGAGTTTGAAGAGAGAAAGAAAAGGGGTGAATGTTTTAAATGCAGAAAAAAGGGACATTTAGCAAGGGATTGCAAGCAAAACAAGAAGGCAGCCATGGAAGATAAGGAGGGTGAGGACTGACTATATGATAGTCAAGAATCACTAGAAGGGAATAACCAAGAAAAGACAAATGCAAATGTGATAAAGAGAGTAGAGAATGTGATAGAAGAAATAGAGGAAGTACAAGAAATCACCGATGGTGAAGAAAGTGAAATTTTAGACTTGGCCTAGAGCTCTATTTAGCTGACACAAAACCAGAAGTTACACTTTTGGTAGAGGGAAGGGAAGTTAAATTCCTGTGTGACTCAGGGGCTTCACGAACCCTGATACATCCTTCCAAACTACCAGAAAATTCAGAATCACTTGATTACATATTAGTGAAAGCAGCTAATGGACAGCTGTATCGGGAGCCACTCTCCCACAACATAGCAATAACTGACCCTGTTTCAGGGATGACCCAGAAAAGCAAAATTGTTGTTTCTGCAAAATGCCCAGTGAACCTTTTGGGCAGAGATCTTATGCAGATATTTGGCATAGCAGTAGTACCGACTATGCAGGGTATGGAAGCACAGCGACAAATGGATACTTTTGTGGTACAATCGGAGGGTGAAACATTTTATTGGTACAGCCAGGACTTAGTTACAACTGGTCCAGGGGCAGTAACCGAAGAACTGATGAACGTAGCCATCAGTAAGTCCCCCTCCCTTGACACTGATAAACAGCATTTGTTGCACTGTACTCTGTATTATTGCAGCACACCAGGACCTGATAAGGAATATGAGCAAGAACTGTTTAAAAACCATGCAAACAGATTAGTCTTACGTATTCTGTACTGGGACACAGAAGGGAACAGTGTAGTCAGCTGTTCATTGCCCCAGGAATTCTTTGCACTCTATAAATCTAATCGATTACCACATGTTAGTTTAACCAAAGACAAGAATGTGAAATGGCAGATCTTGGAGAAAAAGTCACAAAGTGGGAGAAACAAACAGAGTTAGAACTGTCAGAACAGGGAATACAGAAACAGAAGTTAAATTGGATAACACAGACTCATCCAGCTGTACACTTGCAGTCTAGCGAGGACAGCTGATTAGCACTCTTACTAGAAGAGGAAGAAAAAGCTTTACGGAGCATACCAGAAACTCTCTGGTCAACAGGGAAATCAGATGTAGGACTAATTCGTACAGCAGGACCAGTTACTATTACGCCAAAATCAGCATTCAGACCTCAAAAGAGACAGTATCCCTTAAGGAAGGATGCAGAAATAGGAATCAAACCTATAATAGCAGCTTTACTTAAGGAAGGAGTACTGATAGAATCTCCCGATTCACCATGTAACACGCCCTTATTTCCTGTTAGGAAAGCAAACGGAGAATGGCGTATGGTCCAAGACCTACAAGCTGTAAATGATGCAGTAATACCTAGAACACCTACGGTGCCAGATCCACATACTCTATTGAATGATTTGAAGCCTCAACAGAAGTATTTCTCTGTGGTAGATATTAGCAATGCGTTCTTTTCGATACCGATACACCCTGACAGCCAACATTGGTTTGCATTCACATTTCAGGGAAAAAGGTATACCTACATGCAACTACCACATTGGTATTGTGAAAGCCCAACAATATTTGCACAGGAGATGGCAAGCAACTTGGCAGGATTTAGCCCACCAAGAGGCAGCCAAATTTTACTTTATGTAGATGACATCCTGCTAGCAGCCCCCACCCAACAAGAATGTAAAGAAGATACCATAGCATTACTACAATTTTTAGCCACACAAGGACATAAAGTAAACAAGAACAAATTGCAGCTTTGGAGAAAGCAGGTTAAATACCTGGGATATGTAATATCCAAAGAAGGCAGAACATTAGATGAATATAGAAAAATAGCAATTTTGCAAGCACCCAAACCAACTACCAAGAAGGAAATGATGTCCTTCCTGGGCACGACTAATTTCTGTCGGAGTTGGATTCCAAACTATGCCTTGGAGTCTGCTCCACTGACCAACTTGATATACAAGAAGCTTATGGCAGCACAAGATTTATTACAATTGACACCAGAAGCAGAATCAGCTTTCTGCAAACTGAAACAACTGATAGCATCCTCATTAGTTTTAGGATTACCAAACTATCATAAATGTTTTTTCCAAACTGTAGATTGTAAACAAGGTTACATGACATCAGTGTTAACACAGCAGCATGGGGATAAGCAACACCCCATAGCTTATTATTCATCACAGCTGGACCCAGTGGCATGATCCCTGCCCCACTGTGTACAAGCAGTAGTTGCAGCTGCAATGGCAGTACAGGCTTCGGCCTCAGTAGTGTTGTTCCACCCTCTCACACTGAGAGTGCCTCATGCAGTCGCAATTATTTTACTGCAAGAAAAAGTAGCATATCTTTCTCCTGTTAGACATCTTTCTTGTATGACTATACTCCTGAGCCAACCTCATATGGCAATTGAATGATGTACAACTTTAAACCCGTCTACCTTGCTCCCGACCCCTGCGGATGGCACACCACACAGCTGCCTGCAGGAAATTGAGCAAAAGACATTGCCTAGAAAAGATCTATTAGATGTTCCCTTGGATGATGCCGAGGTGACATATTACATGGACAGCTCATGCAGAAGGGGTCCTACAGGACAGAATCTAGTAGGGTATGCAGTAGTTTCTGATACTGAGATTTTAGAAGCAAAGTCTTTACCACACAACTTATCTGCACAAGCAGCAGAATTGATTGCTTTGACAAGGGCATGTACCTTGGCAAAGGATAAATGTGTGAACATTTTTACTGACAGCCAGTATGCTTTTTCTACTGTACATGTTTTTGCACAACAGTGGAAAAATAGAGGAATGATAACATCTACTGGTAAACCAATTAATCATGCGCAATTTATTTTAGATTTGTTAGAATCTATTCAGTTACCTCAGAAAGTAGCTATTTGTAAATACGTAGCTCATACCAAGCAACAGGATAGGATTTCAAAAGGAAATGCGAGAGCTGATATAGCTGCAAAACAGGCAGCTTCAGCTTCAGAAGTATTCCTTTTGAGTGAGGAATTACAACCTTCAGAGATTTTAGATTTAGAAATGTTAAAAACAATGCAGACACTTACTACAAATGTAGAAAAACAGAAATGGATAAGACGAGGAGCAATTCTTGAGAAAGGGCTGTACATCTCCAAAGAAAGAAAACCAATTTTGCCGACTAACTTGTTTAGATATGCAGCTTTGTTGAGCCATGGGCAGTGCCATGTCTCAACAGGGGGGACGGTACAGTTAGTGAACCGGGTGTTCACTGCATATGGATTTACAAACTACACAAAAATTTTTTGTGCAGCATGCCATGTTTGTAACAGGCATCATGCACAAGGGACATTGAAGCCTAAGCAAGGGAGTTTTCCAAAACCACCGTACCCATTCCATTCTATCTGTATGGATTTCATAGAACTAAACAAATGTGAAAATAAGAAATATTGTCTTGTCACTATAGATATGTTTTCCAAATGGGTGGAAGCTTTTCCGACCAAAAATCCAGATGCAGCTACTGTTGCAAAAGTCCTTGTTAAAGAAATTATTCCTAGATTTGGCATACCGGAAAAGATCTACAGTGACAATGGCACACACTTTGTGAATCTAACCATACAACAGTTGAGTCGATATTTCGGAATTTCCTTAAAGAACCATTGTGCATACCACCCCCAATCCGCAGGATTAGTAGAGAGGCATAATGGGGTTTTGAAAAACAAACTTAGAAAATTGATTAGTGAGACACAGAAGAACTGGGTGCACTGCCTGCCTCTGGCACTGTTGAGCATGAGAACTGTTCCAAATGCAAAGGGGTTAACTCCTTTTGAAATACTGTTTGGGAGGGCATATTATATACCTCAGTGGAAACCTCTCATGCCTACAGACCAGGAGGCTGGCAGTTCACTTGCAGAATATATGAGACGACTTCTAAGTAATAAACAACTTTTGCAGTTAAATTCTGTTTCAGATAAAGAACAAACCAGACCATCGGAAGTAGCAGTAGTCCCAGGCACGTGGGTCTGGGTGAAAGTTATCAAGAAAGCAAACTGGACCACACCGAAGTGGGAAGGGCCATACCAAGTGCTACTGTCAACATCCACCGCAGTCAAGATCGCAGAACGAGCATCCTGGATTCATCTGACACACTGTAAATTGGTTAAAAACTTTGAACTGGACAAAAAAACTTGTTACTGTTACACAAGAACAAAATGACCAGATACGGAGCAAATAGAAATGCTGAACAACCTCAGAAGTATTCATGATCATTCTGTTGGCCATACTGATAACATTAATCTTTTTGCTGTGGCCTTTCCTTCTTCCAGCCACATGAGCTGAACTGAATAAACGTGAATCATTCATAGACTGGCATCTGAACTTTAACACTTATTACCAAGCAATTAAATATGTGTATGCTGTAACTTTTAATGTTTCGAATTGCTGGATCTGCACAGCTATACTGACAGCATACGGGGGATTATTAATGACTGCTGTCCCCCTAGGGGTCAATGAGACCTGGGAAAATTTGCTTTTTGATACTACAACTGTAAAATCACAAGACAAAATAGCATTGTACCTGCCTGTTACACAAAAGGGAATTGTATGTTTTTACAAAAATGATACTGTTCAGGTAGGTTGGAGTAATTGTAATGTGACTATTCCTTACAAATGTTATACCAAAGCCAATAATGCAGGTTATATCTGTGATACAAACTATGACTCATATCTCGAGTCGATTCATAAGACTATTGATGAGATACAGCGTAATCCTGTTCTTTTAAAACAACTATCTATTATTGATAAGAAAATGTTTCATGCAGGGCAAGTGTATATTAATACTAAAGTAGAGAATTGTTATTTTGTTTGTGGGGAAAAGGGCATACAAATGGTTACCTGAGAACTGGTCTGGCAGTTGTTTTTTGGGTTACCTGGTTCCGGCCATATGACACACTGCAGTTTTGCCTCAGGGAAGAATTCAAAATGTCAGAGAGGTCACCAAGAAAACCGGAAATCCAATCAGAAGGCCTGAAAATCCAGTGGGACGAATCGAAGCAGGCTGGAGAAACCATAATTCCGTAAAAAAACAAAGACAAACTGACACACATGGACTTGAGTGACACTATTATATTGTGGGCAGGTATAGCCCCTGCATATGGCGCAGTGAAATCAATTTGGGAGCTGAGAAAACTGTCCAAATTTCTTGAAGTAATGAGTAATGCAACTTTTTCTGCTCTCGAGTTAAAGACTGATGAACTGAATGCTATGAGAACTGTGGTGCTTCAAAACCGCATGGCTCTTGACTTCACCCTAGCGGCGAAAGGTGGTACGTGCGCTTTAATAAAAGAGGAGTGCTGTCCTATATTCCTGACAACTAGCATGAGATAAACGACCATCTTGAGGTGATTCAGCAAGTGTCGACCATGACCAAACCAGGCCCAAACCCACTGACAGACTTTTTCCAGAATTTGTTTGGGGGTAGGGTAGCATCCTAATGAACGTCCTGATTGCCATTTGTGTGGGATTATTCCTATTAGGAGTGTGTGTTTGTTGTGGTATTTCCTGCATGAAAAGATTGATCAAAGATTTTATAGACATGTCAGTTTCTGAGACTTCATATCAAAGTACTGAAATTGAAGAACTGCTGAAAAATGAAACACTTTCATAAGTTTTAAACTGAATGACTCTCTTAACTGCAAATTCTGAGTAGAAAGAGGTTAGGAGAAGAAGCAATTGTTTATGCTTTTGAAAATAGAATAAAAATTACTAACAGGGGGGAAATGTTAGAAGAATATGTATTAATGTATATGTTTAGTGCTTATTAGAAGCTAAAAGGGTTAACACATTTCATTCTATTTTATGTACAGCTCAATTCTGTATGAGATTATAACATGCTTTTCAAACTGCAGTATGCTTTCTGAAATTGCAAGATGCTGTCTGACCTAGCATTTGCTAGCACAGCAAAATTCATGTTTATGCCTTTTGGAAATGTACTGAGAAGCAGGTGATTATCTGCTAGGTCAGGAAAATGAATGAATAGTGAATGAATAGAACAATACTGTTTTCTATAATGTGATTGAATATGAAACAGCCCTGTTCGTGTTATGAGAACATGCACAGCTGCAGAAAAGAAGAGATACATCAGACAAAAGACTGCTTGAAGAAATGAACTGTAATCTGTACTTGCTTTGTGCTCGAATTAGCCATAGTACCTTGAATGGTAACATTGCATAGTAAAAGTTGTATCTGACCGGTGGTCGTCAAGGCCACGTTGTTTTTCTTAGGAAGTTTTTTTGTAAACTTGATATGCCAGCAGAAAATCGTGGACAAACAGCTGCTGAGAAATAATATTGAAAGAACTTGTGATTTATTACGTCAGCTTAGTAGGCAATACCTTGTAAGAAATGTATAAAAATAGTTTCACTTCCTGATTCTAGTTAGACAAACTCTGTATTAGCACGTTTTTGTCTCCTTGCTGCAAGATTAAAGTGCCTTAACCTGAACCTGCCGTGTGTTGATCATTTTGAAGTTATTTTTCCTTTGACACCAATTTATGTCATACCTCCCATAAAGGGAGTTATATGGCAGGCACTCTTGTGGACTTAAATGTTGCCAGGGAAGCTTGGGAAGATAAGAGTTTATTAAAAGTGTGATAAAACACTATATCACCTTGGAGAATAGACAAAGTAGCAATGCCCATTGTAAAGGAGAAAATAGAAATATCTCAAGTCACACAAGGTGTGTACAATAGAAATGCAAAAAAGCTTATTCAATAATTCATAGGTACTTACTAGGCAATTGATCCATAAGAATCTTTAGAAGCCTGCTCATACATTCCTATAAAGTTTGTATCCCTTATATACAAGTATGAATAACCCAGAGAAGAACAGAACATTTATATGTTGTTCCTGTCCATGAGGACAAGGGTGCCAAACCAGAGGTAAATGTTTACCCATCCAGTTATCCACATTACGTTTGAACAGTGTAAGAAAAGTACTTTGATTTATGTGGAAAGGAAACCATTCCAAAGAAAGGATATTCTCTGTGGTACATATCTGTCCCTCATTCATATTCTATTTATGCTGCAAAAGAGATTTAGATCTCGAGCAGGTGTTAATGCCATCCACTGTGCAGAAGGTCTGACAGGACAGTGTCTTGTTGAAGCTATGGACACAAGGCCAGGTGTTAAAGGTTTGGTCCCATCTACAGAAAACCTCAAGGACAGGGTCTATTTGAAATTGAAAAGTTATGTGTAAACTACAGGGTTTGACTATTAAGACCAGGACAAACACAATAAAAACATGGAAAATGCAGCACTCTGTAGTTAACTAATGGCAACACTGATAACTCTTGTGAAGAAAAATGGCTTCTACGCCTGCAGAGCAAGTAGATGATGCACTAAGCCACAGAAACAGGAGAAGGGAGTTTAAGAAACAAAATTTCATAACTATCTGAGAGGAACAAGCCTAATTCAATACCACTCCAAAAGAAAGGGTTAACAAAACTATACAGAATGCAAGCTGTACAAGAGGGAGTACAAAAATTGCTTAAGATAGGGTGTAAGAGAGAAGACAAAAAGGGAATGAAACAGACCCATAGGGTCGGTCCCAAAGCCTGATATAACAATCAGGTTCTCTAACAACTTTAAGAAGCAACTTCAAAATTTGACAACTACTCAGTGTCTAGGCTTGATGAATTAACGTTTGGAGAAGGTAAGGTTCTATACTACATTAGATCTAATAAAAAGGGTGGGTGTACTGGCAAATACCTTCAACTGCTTAGGTCAGAAAATGGCAGACATTCAAAACCAGTGGGGTCTATTTTGGTATACTGTCCCTTCTTTTGTGCTGCATGGTGTTCCTGCGACCTTTCAGAAAGTTTACGGTCAGAGTCCTTAAGTCCCATGTCAAATATACTGCTACTTACCTAGAATATGATGGGTCTATAGTATTTCATTGAAACGCCACAATGTCAATCCCCTCCCCCATGTGGGGAGCTGTGCCCACCACCCCCCCCCCACTAATTATATATACCAACTCCAAGATCCCACTACACTGGGGAAAGTGCAAATTTCCTAATCCCTACAGTAACACGATCTCAGTGAGAATGGTTTGACGAACTGCATTTCCAAGGAAATGCGTTTGACAATGTGGCCATTCAATGAAATAATAGGATTCCAAATATGACATAATACACTAAACATCAGAATTCCATCTAGCAAAGTTACAGCCTGCACTAAACTCAGAGATAAGCCAGGTTAACTGCACCATATGGGCTTCCATGGGACAGCCCTCCACTCTCCTGACATGGACCATTGGCTTTGTTACTTTTGTCTCTTGAAAAGAACCCCAACACACTCCACTGGTCACTTCTCCAAAGTCTTAACCTCAGAGTACCCAGGCTTTCTTGTCTCCAGTATGGGACCTCATGGCTAACTTCTTTTAGTTGTTCCCTGTAGCACTGAACCTATGGTATTCCAATACTAATTACTTCCACAGAAGTGAACCCCAATAGCAAACCACTGTTAACTTGGTATTAATGATCTTGTGCTAATCATTGTCACCGGACTAGAACACTAGCATGTGCATCATTAAAAACAAGCTGCATTACTATGCTTACAGAGGTTTAGTCCTTTAGCAAAATAAATAGACATACATGGGTTATTCTTAGAGTAAAAGTCTGCTTATTATAACTTGTTTAGTGTAATACCGTTAATGTTTTTTTTTTAAGTTTTTATTAGATTTTAAATAAGCAAGTTGATCATTACAATAATTGTTTTTAGAAATTTGTGAGCACAAAAAAGAACAAAAAATAACTATTTACAAGAGTGTCTACTAACAATGAAAATTCTCAAAGAATTCCTATACGTTTACCTTTAAATTATTTTTTTCAAGTAAGGATGAAGTGTATACTTTCCCCATCTGGGAGAACACATACAAGTGGAAAGCCACAATGAAGAAGCATCACAACCACCTGTAAACCCCCCATGTCTGCATGCAACCCCACCCCTAATCACCTAGTGTACTTTGTAGCATCTGCTGTGGGGTAGGCTAGCTTCCCAACACTATTTTATGGCAGCTAATTGACATTTGAAGCTATTCCTCTTCCTCTGTGGAGTCTGACAATTATGCTCATTTTGGCATCTGACAGTGCAATCCTGGCAGAGAATTATTCTGCAAAGTCACCTTACTACACTGATATGAACTTGTAACTGCATCCAAACAGAGCCCTGCAGTGCAATTAAAAGTAATACCACACTCTACTACATTCATTTAATGCATCAAAAAGCATGCAGCAGAAATACTTCAGGATGATTGGTGCAGGTATTCAAATACTAAGTGTCTGTGTGTGTGTGTGTGTGTGTGTGTGTGTGTGTGTGTGTGTGTGTGTGTGTGTGTGTGTGTGTGTGTGTGTGTGTGTGTGTGTCTGTTGGGGTCCTCAAGGTGAAACTGGTGTGTGAGTGTCTGCATGAACACAGCCAAGTTCTATGCTGGCTCTACATCCTGCTATGTCAGACAGGTGTGAGTTGTGCATGATAGAGGTGGCAGTTCATTGTTGTCATCTTCAACCACGAGAAGTGGCTCTGCCAGGAGTTGCACTGGCACATCCACACCCACATTCAGATGCAATGCTGCTACATAAGCATGACTGATGTCTGCTGGATGAGATCCCTTCACAGGGATGTCCAAGACAATGACCCCATGGCCTGTCATATCTGGGTTTGGACAGCTCACTCATTGTTGGAGCAGTGGCAGTACTGCCACTATCGGATCATGATTGACCATGGCCATGTTGGCTGACAGTGGATGATGTGGCTGACCTACACCCACATGGATACAATTCCTTTCCATCATACATTCTATCACAGACACCAATCGTTCCAATGTGTCATTCATCTGATCAACTGAATCGACAATATTGTGGAGGCAGTCACGCATGTCAGACTGTGCCACATCTACAACCCTGTGCATTTGCCTGGAGCACCTATGTGACCATACCTGTGCCTCCATGATGGCCCTAAACATATGTTGAGTGGCACAGGAAGAGACACCTGCACCAGGTGGAGAAAGGACATCAGGCCCCCTCTGAGAACCCCTATCAACCCTCCTGTGGCACCTCACCCACACTTTGGCTATGGCCAGAGCAGGCACTGAAGCCACAGTAGCCACACTTCTCTGATCAATGGCCTCACCCTCCACCTGTCCAATATCTGTAGCCTCACTGGAATGGGTAGGCATAGGCATACTGGCTGTGTCCAATGGAATTGCATGGGATGGCTGTATGTCAACCTCAGTGTCAGATTCAATCTCTGTACCCTCCGACTGTGCCTCAGTTTGGCCACCGTCATCATCAGAGTTTGCTGATACACTGACATTAGGTGGAAGCATTTCTTTAAATTGCTCAGCAGTACTGACATAAAAATCTTTGCCTTACCATCTGCAGAGGAGATTCTCCACTGTAATCCAGGTGTCCCTGGAAGATGTTAAGCAGGAGGTAAGAGCAACATCATCATAACAATTAACAGTAATACTTTTCCCCCCTTTATATGTCCATTAACTATACATTCCGACAACACCAACCTAAGCAAATAACTGTAGCAATCTTCAACCCCCTTCCAAAAAAATAAATACATCCAACAGCTGAGATGATAAAATGACGGACGTTCAAAAAAGAAAAAAAAACGAGAGCTGTAACACAGAAATAAATTCTTGATTTCAATTGTTTTACTATATGTTAGTATTCAACTATTCAGATACCAAAGCCTACCTGGAAGCTCCTCCTGAGACATGCTTGCTGTCTCTGAAACTGTTCTACGACATCCAGCACATGCTGTACTGTACTCTCCTGGGAGCTGTCTGGATACCTGCTATTGGTCAGGAACTCTTCATTGGGTGTTAGTGGTGGTTCCTTAGCAGGCCTTCCTCTGATAACTATCTGGTCACAGCCCACTGCAGCTGCTCTTTTCCATGCAGATGTGATCATGTCAGTGGACCTGTGGAACACCTGCTCATATATCCTGCCATGGCATTCACATCAGCTACTATCTGGTGTCATAGTTGCAGCCTATGTGCCATATCTCCCCATCCCCTTTCCAGCACAAAAGCACCATGTTACCTAAATTCATCCACAATCACTTAGTTCTCAGCATCAGTGAGGGGGTCTCCAAGGATTGACATGTCTAGGCGGCATACTACTAGGCGTTCTAAAATACAACAGAAGAATAATACACATAATAATCACATAACTACAAAATAACTGTTTACAGAACAAACGGAAAAGGTAGCCACTCTGTATTACTCCCTGGAGAAACATAAAACAGTCTAGGGATGTGAAATACAAACAACAGGCAGGATGCAAAACAAGGAGAGTAACAAGAGCAACATATCTTTGTTTCTCCCATAACATTATCTCACCTTTGTCCCCTAAAGAACAGTGTACTCTTGTTTGTGCCATAACATTAACTCATCTTTGCATCCCCCAAAAGACATACCATCTATGTTGACTTATCCACAGCCTTTGACACTATCCCCCATTCATGTGTCATAATGAAGATCTCCCATGTGGGAATTAAGCCATATAGTAGTATAGGGATAGGTAACTTGCTCACTGACATAACACATACTCTCAACGCTGGGGACTGTACATCCACCGGTAGCCAATTGCCATTAGAGTACCACAAGGATCCATGCTAGGCCCCCAACTGTTTTGCAAACTACTTCCCTGAAGTGCAGGCAATGATAGATGGCCTGTGGCTTACCAAGTTTGTAGATGTCTGATAACTGGATGCACTAATAGAGTCCCCCATTGATGGTAACATATTACAGAAGGGGCTGCCACACACAAATGAATGGTGCCAAACTCATGGATTGAACCTTAAAGCATACAATAGCTAATTGTCCCCTTTGGCAATGAAGTACTCCTGCTAATTATGGTATACATAGCACCCCTCTAAGCTCAAACGCAGTGTTGTGAGACTTGGGAACACATGTTGATAGCAATTTACACTTTCATCACTATGTGTCCATAGTGGTGACACACACATTCTACACTGCACACATCATACATATGTACACTGCGAGCATCATACATATGGACATCACATCCAAGACCAGGGTGGTCATACCTCTGCTGTACTCTACCCTTATCAGACCACTAATTGAATACAATGCTGCCTTCTGTCTGTACCTCACAATACACCTGCAGCAATTAGAGAAAACACAGAGTTGTACCTGGGAGACTCCAGGGCCTCCAAATATAACATACATGGAAAGACCTGTCACTGTACTCAGCATCATGCAGGCTGCTGAGAAGTGACTTATGCCTGCCCTACAGAGCAGTCTCAGACCCTACCCTACTGGAAATGTTGCACATCTGCATTTCAAATGGGACAAGAATAACTTGGCCTCGGGATATCAACCTAGCCTGTGACAAACAGAACATGCTGGGGAGACAGATATATACCCTAATGAATCACACTCCTCTGTAATAGGCTCCCAGTGCATGTGAATCAGTATTCCTTAATGACCCTGTTCAAGCACAACCTTGACTACTGTTTAGGTAATTGTAAAGCCACCTCTGGGAGGGACAACTATGTCCCTTGTGAATAGGGTCAGTTGGTGCTACTCTAATAGTGGCCATCCAATTGTGCTCAATATGTGTACTTGCATTTTAACACAGCTAGGCCTCTAAACACTGTAGGGGCATTAGGCTAGTAGCCTTCTGTGTTCATACGAAGTTATGAGCCTATGCAGGTCTCCCAGCATTTTGTCTCCCACATGGTCTGCTGATGTCATCTACTATAAGTTCACCTGCAGTCTTGTAAAAAGCAGATTTCTGTTGCGGCACTTGCATAATGTACTGTGTTCTATAATCTGTGTCCTTGGATAAATAGGGCATCTGTTCTTACTGCAGTCAACTGTGTGTGTGTGTGTGTGTGTGTGTGTGTGTGTGTGTGTGTGTGTGTGTGTGTGTGTGTGTCTAGCCAGAAGAGCAGAAGTGTGTGTCCCACAGTTACCACTCCAGTCCCATGTATTGACAGTATTTTGATGCTTGCACATGCCTACACATCCATTTAATGCAGGCTTCCCAACATCTTCTCAACAACATGCACTGCTGGTGTCATCCACTATAAGTTGCCCTGCAGCCTTGTAAATGTCAGACTTGTGTCATGATGCTTGCATAAAATACTGAGTTCTGTAGTCCATGTACTTAGATAGGTAGTGATTCTGTTCTCAGTGCAGTCAACTGGGTGTGTCTGTCTATACAGAAGAGTAGAAGTGTGTATCCCACAGTTAGTGCTACAATACCAAGGACTGACAGTATTTTGATTCTTGCAGATGCCTACACATCAATTTCATGCAGCCCACTCAACATATTTTCCCCCATGTTGACTGCTTATGTCTGCTATAAGTTCACCTGCAGTCTTGTAAAAGTAAGACTTGTGCAGTGGCATATGCGTAAAGTACTGTAGTCTGTGTACGTAGATAGGTAGGGGTTCTATTCTGACTACAGTCAAGTGTGTGTGTGTGTGTGTGTGTGTGTGTGTGTGTGTGTGTGTGTGTGTGTGTGTGTGCATGTGTGTGTGAGAGAGTTATTGCTTGACATTATGGAGACCATTTCACAACACATGTGGGTCACTGTTATATTCTCCTTAACAGACATTGCTGAATCAGCTATATCAGATTTTTGGATATGCAGTACTCCCACCAGGCAGAAGTCACATCCTATACAATAAATATTACAGTGACATGACTTTTAATCTATTCACATACATCACAGCATAGTCTGTAGGCCCTGTGTTATATTGCTGAGAAAGCCCTGTGGTCTCTCCAGCCACTATAAGTGTCTGGTGACGTACATGAAAAAAGAGCATTATACTGTATTAGTGTTGTGATGAGGTTTGACTACAGTGCTGTCATACAATCCTAAGATCTCAATATGATGGCATGACTTATTAAGTGCACAACATAGGCTTTCATTTCCTAGTGTGGACACACTTGGTGGTCAAAGTTCAGAGTGCTATCAACGTGTGTTCCCAGTGCTTCCATCACTGGGTTTCTGCATAGCAGGACTGTTGTCAATCCTGTGATTAACATGGAATTTTACTTTTCAGATGAAAATTAAAAGCATACATTTCTCAATTTATTTGTAGATCGTGTGCCTTTGTCACCATTCAGTTGTGTGTGTTAGCTCCTCCTGTAATATGTTATCACCATTGGTGGACTCAATGATTGCACATAAAATGCAAGAATCAGCAAACTTTGTAAGCCAAAGGCCATATATTTTAGCCTTAACTGTCAAGAAATAGAGTTCAAACTGTGAAGGGCCAAGCACAGATCCCTGGGGGTTGCCACTGGTAACATCTATACTTGTACAGGTTGATTCACCAACTTTCACATGATGTGTTCTGTCAGTGAGCCAATTGGTTACCGATCAATTGACATAAAGGTTAATCCCCAGCTTGGCGGTTCTCTCAATGATACCTGCATGGGGGAATTGTGTCAAAACCCTAGGCCAGTTCACGATAGGCAGTATGCACTTTCTTACCTTCATCCATGCCTATCACATGGAACACCACAGATCACCTATAGCGTAATTCAGTGCATACGCCTTCCTGATGCAGTTGAATACGCAGTTCAATGACATCCTGACTCTCCTCGACTGTGAGGTAGACCAACATATCATCATGTACTTCTTCTGCATGCGCACTAGTAATATTCCAGGTGTGTACAACAGACCGGTGAGTTGTTAATGCTACAAGTCTGTTACATCTGATACATGTCCTCAAAGAGGTCATAGAGGGCATGCATGATGAGAACAGTATCATCTTGTGGAACTTGACCAGGTCAACAGGGAGGTATTAAATCAACACAGTCATATTATGGCCATAAACACCTGTTATCACTAAATGGGTAGGCCAGTGTATGACATATGTGGCATCTCACTATGTTGAAATGTGTGATGTGACCTATATGTCAGGTCCAGTGATCAGGTTGGTACATTAGGGTGTTTGTTAGGCCCTTTCCTGCCCATTAGTTAAATGATGGACATCACAGATGATATACACGTGCTGTGCCCAAACAGCTGCCTGAAGGACTACAGACTGTGGGAAATCATTGAGATATTACTATAATATAGACAGTATCAACACATACCAAAAACCGCTGCCACAGCCATGCCAACACTTGCATTGACAAGAAACATGACACATTTGTTGAATCAAGAAACAAATGCACCACCCAGTAATAATGTACACATCACACCCTATAATCATAGGTATGTGGCCCGTGTCCTGGAGTAGATAGTAAGTGGTACATCCACCAGCATGTGGTTACAGTGCTGACTAGTCCGTTAAATGTAACACAAGTACTGGGTATGTTATGCTATAGAAATGCACATCAGAGGCCATAATAACTTCTTGGTTCCCAGCCATCATCATACCAATAGCTGTGTACAATGCACCCTTCTTTGTACTTCCCTACACATGTGATATGTAACAGAAGTATACCACCTTTGTCACAGTGCACTGTCAAACAGTGTATTAGCCATACCCAGGGATTCTTTCTGTGAAATATACATGACTGTCTGATGGTGCAGAACATCAATCAAGTTGTTATACCAGATGCATATGTGCTACCTGTTCTGCTTATCCAAAAACTACATACATAGGTGTTTGACAACATTAATGGCATGTATATCATTGATGACAGTGTGTATTGTGCTATATATATATATATATATATATATATATATATATATATATATATATATATATATATATATATATATATATATATTTACCATGTTCAAGTGTGTGTGTGTGTGTGTGTGTGTGTGTGTGTGTGTGTGTGTGTGTGTAGGATCATCTCTTATCACTCCACATCACATATGTTATGTCAGAAGCATGAGATTAGTGGTGGTATTATTCTGATATTATCCACGATTGTGGTTGGTTCTTGTAATGTTTTCCATGATCCTTTACCTGTGGCCACCTTGCTGGAGACCTCTGCTGAGAGTGCACTTATAGCCATGCACATCAGTTTGCACAGCTTCACAATATGCACTCTACCCAGTTGTATGTGAGATCCCTGATAAACATCCTCTGCATTATTCATGTAAGGATGCTTATCTCACAAAGACATCCTCCCAATTGTTATTTCACCTTGTGTGACAGCCACAGACAACACATTTTCACTGTACAGTTCATACTGTACCATATAGATTTGTGCTTGGTGTTGCTCCTACAACCATCTTCTATTAACATACCCTCCTCTGCTGTATATGAGGGAGTTTCACATGTCCTATTTCCCTGTTTTCATTCCTACAATTCATCTGTGTGTCCCTATTCAATACACACACTTCCCCAAGTGATCATTTTACATGGCAGTACATGTCATGTTACAGATCATTAACACAACTTCAGTACAGAATGCAAAGAATGGGATATCACAATACTCTGCACTGTAGTTATACTGTTCTGTACTGTGTTTGGACTTTATACTTCGCATTCATACCTCTCAATTGTACAGATATTCCCAGGATGTCCAGATGGTTTCCTTATCAAATTTCTGGCTTTCTGCCACATCACTGGGATGATCTCTGCATTGATGTGACTCAATATCACATACATTTAAGTGCATACCTCTCAACTGTCCTGATTTGTAAAGAAAATCTAGTTTTTGTCTCATATTTGTGATGTTTTCCTCATAACATTTTTGTTTTCTGGAAATCATTGGCAAGTCATTGTGGAGTGAAGTCAGAAACTGATAACTGACATTTGAGTTTCAAACTTCATGATCTTCAGAAAAGTTCATGCTAAAGTACAACCTATTTTTCTATCAGGTTTCTAAGTTTGGAAGTGCAATATTAAAAATCTGTCCCTATTTTTCGGCCTTTGTCCCCCCAGTATGTATTCCTTTGTCCACATATCTTGCTCAAAGAGGGTGACAGGTATGTTTGAGTATCATTCTACCACATTTCCATGTGACACCTAAGGCAAATTTGTCCCTGTTTCTGATTAAATGCCCCCGCATTATGTTGGCCTTTGTTTAAATATATTGCACTAAAAGATTCACAGCTATCTGTGAAGTCCTGGTGGTCATTGTGGCATTCTACACAAATCCGCAGACCATAGGTGCTCTGCTTTAAACAGAATTGTATTCACATTTGTTTACACTGTTTCCTAGCCAGCAACACAGTTTCCAACCATGAAACCTAACTTAAGTGTGCCACGCGTCATTAATATGCATTGTGCGCTACCGCTCATCACGTAAACATGTAAACTCCATGTAGGCTCGGCATGAAGCCTATACAGAGTTTATTGAATCCTGGAGCTGATTTATTTATACAGCCTATAAACTAAAATTTGAAGTTGCTAAAAAGAAATAAAATTCCTTATACTTGATTGTTACCCTCCCTTCTGCTGCGTGTAGTATTTACTCAACTACAGGCCCCATCCAAATCTTATTTAAAGGTAAAAAGGTCTTATTGGAACTGAGGAAAAATTAATTCCCACCATGACGTGAAAAGATGAGTAGGACGCACAACATTTCAATGTAGAAAATGATCCCTCCAGCATAAAGTACAGTCGTGGCTTGACATATTTTACAGCTACACTTTATTATACCCTACTGTTTGAGCATGTCAGTAGAGTTAAGAGCTCTTCCACACACCCATCAAACATTACTGAAGAATAACTATTGTAACAATAAGAATAACATTTCGGATTTAAAATGAGAGTACTATTATAGTAGGACTGGCTACTTTCTAAGCTCAAGAGCAGATGCACCCAAAGTCATAGTACCATAAAAGAATACATTAGAGAACTGAAGCTTACCCATTCAGTCACTTACATAAACCATATGCAAAACTCTTCTGGAACTGGACAATTATAGGTATCCATGGATCGCTGACAAACAATTCTTTAAAATCATATACTGACTAGAAGGTGTACTTCAACACTGATAAGTAGGAATAATAAAAGAGAATCTACACATACCTCTCAACTGTACAGATTTTCGCAGAATGACCAGATTTTTGCCTCATATTTTTGGTGTGTTCTCCCTAAAATGTGTACCTTTCTGGCAAATAGCTGAGGATTGAAGTCATTAAATAATGATAAAACATTTGAGTTTAAGACTCCACACATCCTTCAGAAAATTCATGATAATGTAAAACCTATTATTCTATCAACTTTGTAAGTTTGTAAGAGCAATATTTAAAATCTGTCCTATTTGTCCTCCCATCATTTTAGGCTTTGTCCAGATATTTTGCTCTTAGAGGTTGAGAGGTATGACTCTACATAAAAAAAAACAATTGTGGAGATACTGAAGAACTCCAGTGTGAACAACCAGAGTAAAGGAATAGGACATGTTTTGAAATGTTATAGGAGTAAAAATGTTTAGGGTAATTTTTTTTTCAAAAAAAAAAACAAAACAAAACAGAAAAAGAATATTTGAGAGCAAGTGATCATGATATGTTGGTAAAGGGTAGAGGCCACAGAAAACATGAGTTCTGCACACCAAAAAAATAATAGTTGCCTGCATATGCACTTAAAGTAGGGAGATTAAAACACAAAAAGAGTTAAAGACAAATGTCATGCAAGTGTACTGCTGGTGATAAGTAAAGAAAGTCAAGTACCTGGATAGCCCAGGTAGCCCTCAAGTGGGTATTGGTCTCTTATCCCAATGTGCAGCTTAGGGATATGGAATGTGTGTTTGATAAACATGGTACATGAAATAACTACAAAAAAGTAAAATAAATAAAATAAAAATTAATCTAATGGAACGATTTTTTTTCTTCTATGAACAAGGATTATGTAGTTGCAGGCTGGTACTGATAAAGTGTACAGAGAGTAACTAGTGAGCAAAGTGATCTACAAGTTAGCAACTGAAATGAATGTACAAGAGTCAGTAGGAGGAAATGCTAAAGCTTTGCTTATCTGCTCATTTATTTCAACAAATCCTATATGGTGTGGTCTTATCCATACCTATGTTGGACCCTTCCCCCAGACGCAAACATATACAATCCACTTATCAAAACCCTGAACAGAGACACTATCCACCACTAATCCCCAAGTTTCATAGCCATACTATCATCTATATAAAACATCTTCATTATATCATGATAAACATGACAATTTCACATCCAATTCCTTTTCAATACCAGTCTACATTGAATACACATACACACACTTTACAATATAATATGCCTTTATATCTTCTCACTTTCAGTTACTGCATGCTCAAATAAATTGCATCTTGAACCATAAAGTTAAGCTGCTCACCTTTCTCTCCAATTAGTTACATAGACTAGAAGGCCTTTAAACATTTCAGGCTACATTTGCTCTATATGACTTCCAGTATTGCAAACAATATTCCAGATTGTGTGACACCTAAATTATGTACAGCAGCTGCAGAACCTCTTCTGACCTCTGAGCTTTATCTGCATACAAAATTATTTTGTTCCCCTTTGTAGCAACCTGTTCGCATTGCATAACATGGTCAAGCTGACCAAGATGCTCTTATTACTATTCACCAAGCTTCTGTCAAGCATAGAATGCAGTCAATATTACTACCAAATTGCCTAATCTTGAATTTAATGTCAGCAGATTCCTTTCTGGCCATTTTGCAGCCTCCTTAAATGCAAAAGTAGACTTAATGTATTTCCAGTGACCACTGCCCATGTCTTACACCCAGCATATAATTTAAATTCTGTTCTGTTTTTGTTTGTGTTTCCTTTTTGTTATGCCAAACACAAAAATAAAGTAGAAAAACAAAAGAATCCAACAGTACCTCATGTGGGACCCCACACTTATTATTCATCTCACGTCAGATAATTCTTCCCTCAATGTTATCCTTTTTCTTGTTTCAGATATCCCTTTTATGTGGTGTTTCACATCTCCCAACACATCTTACCATCCTGGCTCCTACCCCAGTATCACTCCGCCTCCCCACTCCCTAGTCAAATACATGATTTTCAGAAACTCCCTCATCCAACTCTTCCCAAGATGTTGGGGATCCATTAACAGGATCAGCTGACAAGTAGCAATGAAGTGAACACCAAAGAAAGGAAGGTAAGGCAGGTTATGGTACACTGCAGAAAATGAGGTTCTGAGATGGTTGATTAAAGACTTGGAAATCTGAAGTATATATATGTGGAGTTAATATCTTCATAAAATAAATAAATGCAATTCTTAAGATCTTGTAAACAGGAAATCAAAGAAAAAGATACAAACGAAAGCTTCAGAGTATGGCACGTTTGAGTTATCAGGGACAAGACAAAGAAAATTTGAAGTAAACCATGCTGTAGTGGATCATGGAAAGCAGCAGCCCTGGCCATAAACAAAAATGACTCGTGTTACTGCTGTATAATGGCATTCTGGGAAAGAAAAAAATGAAAAAGCTAAATCACAAGACTTATGTAGGGACAATATCACTGCACAGATCAAACAGACCATATAATACATGTTATATTATAGACACTAACACACACACACCCAGACTAGAAAATGTGTATGTGCCACAAATGATGTTTAAGGTAGAAAAGGGCATGACTTCCTCTTATGGGTCACTGATGACCTTCTGTAACATAAAACTGTCTTGCTCTGTATAAAGTGCAGTGTATGTCATCTAGCATTTCAAGGCAAAACACTAAAGGAGACAAATTTTAAAACAAATGGGCCAAGAGAGTTCTATCTGTGGAATCTGAGCTGTGACCCGACTCCTTTGACAATTTCATCCTCACAATCAATAGCAAGTCTCTCAAACTAGTTTTCTTTTGTCAGTAAGGACAGGATAAGAAGGGCATTCCTGACTGATGCTTTTCGTAAGACAATGCTGAAACAGCACAAGAGAAAGAAACACTATTGGAATGTCTAAATGCTTCCATACTAAAATTCTATCATACCCAAAGTTAAAACAGTTAAAGGTTTGTTCACTATGTAATGTATTAACACCCAAATAATGTTAAATGAACTAAATTGCACAAATGTTACTTGGCAAGTAGAATTGTATCACCAGTGGGTAGCATACAGACAAAATGAGAAAGAGATGGAAGTAGCACATCGCTGAAATTCTATGTCATGTAGCCATTTAAGAATACAAAATGTGAAAAACTTGATTATTCTCCATAGTAGGTTGCTTTTCAGCATATAACAATTATCAAAACTTGTAGACATTCTCCAAGAATGGGGAATAGAGGTGCACTGTGTCTCCACCTTTAAAACAGCTCAGATGTAGACAATGTGTACATTATAAAATATGCATTTCTACATTTCTGTCCCTCTCTGACATGGAATAGAGACCTTTGGCTTGGAAATATGTAGATAGGATTAAATTACATGCACTTATGATCTGGGAATAACCAAGTATAGCAATTTGGACAGCTACAGATAGCATTTTTGAGAAATCATTGAGACACTGAGCTTCAGGTTACATTTAACTCTTGTGCATCATTCTCCAATTCCTCCAACATTCTCTATGGTATTTGAGGTAGGATCTCTCTATACATGTAGTATTTTGTGGAGCTACTATGTCTAATTTATACTTATCCATTCAGATTCACAAACTCATCCCCCTGTGAAGAACAGAGGAAAGGCAAATCTGGTTATAAATTGCCACTGCCCTTGCGGGATTTTGATTAACAAAATCATGTGGATAACAGTAAGCAGACAATGCTACGTTAGATGTATGATGTACTGAGCATGCTCAATACGCAGGGCATTTCTGCAACAATGAGCACCACTTTAAGCTTTGCTAGTAAAAGAAAATAAACAAGGAAGACATCATGCCACCGGGTGTAGTCACCATTACTATAGTGCACAAAACAATTACAAGATCATAGAATATGGCAGCACTTGTGGCCATAACTAATGTAGTGGCAAACAAAAATCATAATGCATATTTTGGCTGTAATTCATTTAAATGTAGATTTTGTATGTAAGCTCATACAAATGGTTCTTAAAAATGGGTGTATCTCACTCGGAGAGGTTGTTCATGAAAACCAATTACCCTATATTTGAAACCCTCTTTAACCTTTTCTGTATAGTGGCTAGTTTACTCTCTCTTATCCTAGCAAAATTGGAACAATTCTCCTCATACAGTGAGTTATGGTAATAAATTGTTTTATATATTTGTATGCATTTCCAGCTATGCAAATACGAAATAGATAAAATGTTTTGCACAAACTTTACATAGAAAGCTGAAGCTACGAGGCAAGGGCAAAAGCTTCAGCACCACATAGATTAGTTATTTCTGCATATATTTCAAACTGAAATTACAAACTGGCAGTTGTGGTAAGAGCTCGCACTGGTAGTCTGCCTTAAAGTAGATACATTCTAATGCATTTCAAAAATTGTAGTACTGATTGGTTCAGTATTTGTTAGCTAATGGGTTTGGTAGTTTCAATTACTACTGTAGTTTTGTATTATAACTATGGTGTTTGAAGCATAAAAGCTTTTTGCAGTATTTATAGAAGCTATAATGTAACTGGTCATACAACAAGAAAGAAGAGGTGTCGGAATGGGCTAAACAATGAATTAAAAGTAGGATGCAAAACAAAAGTGGTACACTGGATCACTGTATGATACATCAGGAAGCACTTGCAAACTACAGTAACATGGGTGGGGGGGGGGGCAATGGCAAATGACATCCAACACTTACTAAGGAACAATCATCGTTGAAAAGCCAAACCACTGAAAGCATGGTTATTTGCAGCTTTATTTTGAGAAGGTAGCAAGATAACAGTTTTACTTCATTCAAAATGTACTTGGTTCAGGTCATGGAATCATTTTTACTGTGTAGACAATTGTTTAAGTTCTCACAAAAATAAAGTCAGATTTTGCTGAATTTGTTAAACGGCCATACTATTACTGACAAGGCTGACATACTTTGCTGACATGTAATGTGCTGAACTTAAGTCTGTCACTATAAGGCAATAAACAATGTAGAATATAAGCATTGTATGACACTAAATACTTTTTTAAAAAGCTGACAATTTGGAGAGCCCATGGCTTGGCAATTTCTCAACCCTTGTTCTCTCAAGATTTAAGAACACAATGAGAGGGCATTATAGATATTCAGGATGTAAACCGATCAAGTGGGAATCTGACTTTATTGTTGCAGCAGCTGACACAGAGAGTGGATGCTTTGATGCAGTTATTGAATTCTACTGGACCTGAGATACCTCCAGGCCAGCCACAGAAACAAAACTTTTTTACCCTATATTTTATAAAAATGGCCACCCTAACACACATCAACATAATGCTGGGTTTGAGAAGAATGAACATGCTAATAGAAATGTTGGTTCTACTGAAGGTGGAGCTAATATGGTTTTAAGAACTCCTTCCACAACTAACCCTGTTATGGGAGAAATGTTGAATGGTAATGGTGGACAAAGAGTGAATTTAGAAATGGAAATTAATGTTGGGAGTTTACCATTACCTAATTTAGGATACTGGCTTAACAAATATTTTGATTCAAATATGGGAATGACTCAGCCTAACCAAATAAGTGGCACATTACAAGAAAAGTTGGATGAATTGGATTATAAACTTATTAAGTATAAAAGATTGCAATTAGAAAATGCTTGCTTTAGGGAATGTGTCAAAATAAATGGGTACCTAAGGGACTGCGGTTGTGGCCGTACCCCACTGGCCTCATAAAAAACTCTCCTTTACACCAGGATTTGCTTACATTATTTGATAGACATGGTTGCGAGTATTTAGAAGTATTGATGAGACATAATTCTAAACTGATGTAAACGATGAGGAAGCTATACGGCAGAACGGCACCCAATGGCGCCAAATTTAAATAGTGCTGGTGCGTAAATGAAATTCGCTTATCCTTACCAAGTGATTCTCCCTCTAGCACAATTCAGCAGTCCATGCAGCAGCAAATATTTCCAACAGATACAAATCCACTGAATACAAACGAAACAAAATAGAGGCAGTATTCACTTCACCTGTGATGCACCACGACAAATACTAGTTAGGAGATGTGCATAAAACTGGTTGAGTCACTGACTGCTGAGTAGCATTCTGCCATCGCCCAGAATGATACCACAGTACAAGGGCAAAATGATTGACTTCAACAATTGACTAAGCTTCTAGTGTCATTCTGTGTGAATACAGTGTTACCTATTATGCAAGAAGAATCAGAAGAAATCATTTGGACTATTAAAAAATGCAGAAGGAATAGAAGGTACCATAAATGGGGAATTTAACAGGCAGCAGGTTCTCCAAATGCTGAAAGCACTTTCAGCAATAGTGTTTTTTTCTTATACGCCACTGTTCTGAGACTTCAGAACAAGTATGCTGAAATTCGGGTGGGAAGCAGTGCTGAGGTTCACCAAAGTGACTTCAGTGAGATTTTTTTTTTTTTTTACTGAGCTGACATTTGATGGACTTGCTTTCTATCAACTGACATGGGTCCCCATGAATGAATGCATGGGAGAAGTGGTGAGTGCCTCAACAACTAGCCCACTTGCCTATGGTGCTGGAAGATCAGCAGGCCATGATTTTTATTCCCTCACCAAGTGTTAGGATTCATTATGTGGCTGGGCACTCATCTTCTGATGTGAAGTATGACAGCATGAAACCTGTGGTTAGAAGGTCTTTATCACTGTCAGTGACTCAATAGGTAAATATATTTATTTACTTTTGATTCTGGAGAATGAAGAAGGTTGTCGATTCAGTTCCCACATCAGGTGCTTGGATTACATTTTCCATTCCTGATGCTGCAGTGCATCATTGGGGGTGGGGTGGAGGTGCTGCCACCTGCTAAGGCATTCTACTGAGGTCCCATCTACTAGACATATTGGTAGCTCAGGTGGATATAAATATCCCATGGCTTTTAAAGTAGGGGTAATATTTTATTACAAGTCTAGTAGTTAGTGCACAGAATTAATGTTATAAACATTAAACAGACTGCTTCCTGTAGTCCAAGGTTCTATTCCCACTACCTCCATCTGGCTGTATGACTGAGCAAGTGAAGTTTACCAGACTGTGTTGCTTACTGGTCTTATGGATGACATGCTTAATACTTGCTTATTGAACAAATAGTATTTCTGTAAAAAAATGCTTAAACTTTAGAATACTCTGAAATTATTAAAATGTTGCAGTGGAACAGTTCAAAAGGGACACCAAATGTATAAATGCTAATTTATATAAGAAACGATGGGAGGAGAGACAGCTGTTCATTTAGTAGCAGTTTCAGATGAGCTGAATAAAAATCTATTTTCAGCAGTACATTAGTGAGTATGTATTTAATAAATGGGCATGGTAAAACTTGCAGTCCTCCCATCAATGTTAGCGCAATATATTGCATAGCATACTTACTTGAAACACATGAATTGCTTGTATTGATTGGGGGGCATAAAAAACTTGAGAATATCTGTTTACTGGGTTTTCCTGCCTTGATTACATATGCATGAGCACATATTTGTGTGTTTTTACCAGCTGAATGAGGAGTCATTATAAAGGGAATACATTTGTTTCATAACATTACCACTTAAGGAATGGCCAAAGGCCAGAAGGCTGTCCCCTGGTAAATGAACTCAAAAAGTATTTCAGTACCATCCTATCATGTAAATCCCATTTCATAGCACAGGGAGTATCTGGTTCCAAGCTAAGTTGGTTCAAATTTAACTTTAATGGGGGCCATCTGCCAAAATTAAATGTCAAATAATCCATGACATGCAGACCAAGGAAATTAGAGGGATTTCAGGAAAGACAACGCTGACAGCTCTGTCAGCAGAAAGAACAGATGACAAGTAATCAGGGTCTAGCATTACAAGCTGGAAGTGTGGAAGGAGACACAGCAAATTAAATAGGAAAAAGTATCCAAGTTAGAACTTCGACAGAAAAAAATCAGATCTAAATAAAAATAGGGAAGGGAAATAGGCAAAGACTTAAGTAATTAAATTAGATGTCTCTGGTTTGAAGAAGTGACCCTGTACTTGGCTACAAGAAGAGTAAGCCTGCATAATACTGCAGAAATATAGAACATATTTCCCATTGATAGTTTTGTTTGGCAGGCCCTTTCATGGGATTTTACATCTTTTACATCTTGTAGTCTCAGACCCTTTTTTCCAAGGCTTATGACCACTGTAGAAATGGCTTGTCTGAATCTTAATGTGAATTTATGGTAAAGTCTCAGCCTATGTTTTGGCAGTAGGAGATGGCACGGAGAGTACCAAATTCAACCAATAAAAGAGATGAATGTTATCTTTCTTGTGTTAATTAGACACCATAAAAGTGATAAAGTCTACTAGTTATAGCCTGGTGTTGGGTTCATTTGTTTGCAAAGGCCTTGTTTAGTTTATTAAGAATCAGCTGACCAAGAAAAGAGCCCTAATCTGAATTACTTCAGTTAACTGTGTTCTTCAGCTTGGCAGACAGCATTTGCTACAGAATTTAGACAGTTATAATGGAGGACCAGGGTTCGTTGCCATTATGGTATACAGTGTAATTGGTGTTCTGTGAGCTCCCAGTGGTTGCAGCAGTATTGCTGTGAAAGGGCACCTCAGACTGGTCTATACTATAAGGAACTACTGCCAGTAGGGATATTCCTATTATAAAGATTTTGTTTTAAGTCTGGTATGTTGTTCAGCATTATATGCTGTGCAACATGCTTGCAAAGGGACGAGGGACATTGTGCTGACAAGCAAGCAGCACTATGCAGTCTGCCATTGTTGCCACTTATATTATCCCATCAGAGCCAGCTGATACTCCAGTGGTATTGGCTTTGACCTGAATATAATCATGGGATGCATTCATTTGCACAGAGGAATAAGTGATTGCAGTACTCATAGTATCAATGGAGCAACACCACACTCTGGGACCTTCTACACTGTAAAAGGCATTTTGTGAACTGCAAAGACTTGTGTGCCATTCTGTGGTGCACAAGCCCCAACCATTGTGCAAAGCGTGTATGAATACATATTATATTTCAAACATTTCAAAAAAGACTCTGCAGAGTTTAGTCCTACCATCACCTAATATTTTCACAACCTACCTTACAAAATCTGTGATCTATAAAAACAAGGCCAAGAGACCCAATACATTTTTACCAAGTGCAGTCTGTCAAAATTAGTTTAAATAATGAGCAAAACTACTTTGCTACACAGTATTATAAGCATTCGATTTTCAGTATTCATCACAAAAACCTAATTTCAGGACAGAAGGGGCTAGACAGTCAACAGGTCATATTTCATTTTAGGGTAACAGCCAATGAGGGGAAGAACTTCTGTTAAACTGAGAAGGGTGTGTATAGTTACTAGTGCTGCTATGCTACCCAGGAGCCAAAAGGTAAACTAAGCATCAGTATATATTACTTGTAGGACCGTGGCTAAAGCTGAACCCTGCATTGCTGTCTTAAATTAACTGAATACATCTTAAATCTGTAGAGTTACTGTACGAAAACAAAAGTGCAGCAGCTGGGTAATGCAGAAAATTTAAGATGTCCATCTCAGCTATACTGCTAAATGAAATGTGACATATATTACAAAAGTGGCTAGCTCCATTAAACCAGTGGCAGCCTCTGCAGATAGGCTTCTATTTAGACCCTATTGTACTGTGCAAGTCAAAGGCACAGAAGTGGGCTGAGTTCTTATAACAACTATATGATATTCAATAAACTAGAAGTCATGTTCGGACCCAAAATACAATCAGTGCAGCATATAATAAAAGCATCTTTGGCTGCAGACATTACAAAACTTTTTCCTGCTTTTCTCATTGCTGTACTCAGCTTTTAAGAAAAGCGTACGTGACCAGTAGCTGATCTAATACCATTTCTATTACTAAGTACCCTCTTGAGCAGTACAGCTGTTACTAGCGCAGGTGCCTGCATACCATTTAATCAACTGATTTGTCACAGGGTTGACACAAGAGCAATGCTGGCTGTAAAAATTCACGATTTGCTTTCACATTTCACATAACAGATGAATACATTCAAGAGACAAAAGCTAACAGAAGACCACCGCAGCTGCAAAATCTCACAAGTGGTGCTTCCTAAAAGAGTGTAAGCTACACCACACACACACACACACACACACACACACACACACACACACACACACACACACACAGATAACTTGAGTAAAACAGATGCAAAGCTCCATTTTTCAGTAGCAGAATACAGAATTTACTCAGTCCACTGGTCAAGATAATATGTAGATCTCACTTGTATATATTCTTTTTCCAAGTTAGCGATCTCTAATCATACTCTAGACATACTAGGGTTTAAACAAGTCATTTTATTTTCTTACTCCATTTTAACAAAATAATGTTATATACCAAAAAGTGAAATTACAATATGTAGCATTACACTACAGTTTAATCGCAGTGTAAGTGAAAACATGCCCCATTTCAAACATCTCCCTGTGTATTCAAGTCCACACTATCTTCAGGTACCTTCCTTTCCTTTGTAGTGAGATTCCTTTTATGATTTTTGCCTCTGAAATTTCTACTCCCAAGCCTTCAAGACACATGGAAGTAATGGCTCACTGATAATATTGCCCAGATTAACCCTCACTTCCCCATGTAGTTGCAAAGACCCTCTAAATCAGTGTATGCTCTCATTTAAGAGACTTCCTATCTGTAGGTTCAGAACTTGCTATCATAAATGTATCTGAAAGTGTGTCTGAATAGCACCTCATACTATTTGGGTTTTCCATTTTTAGATAATTCAATTTCCCTTCTAAAGGTTCACACTTTCCACACATTTCTCCTTCCTTGGCTTGCCTCTTCCCTGGTTATGTCCTTTTGGAATTGTGCAACACCCCCCACCCACCAAACTAGATAAATATCTATCCATGTAATCCTGACATTTGATTATAATCATGTTACTCAGCCTCTTAACACACCCCACAATAAGTCACAGCCATTCCAGGAAAGATGTCAAATGATTCTGCTTTATTCCATTTTTATGTGATTTTAACAAAAAAGGCCAATCAAACTGGAGAGAGAAGAAGGGAGTAGCAGCCTCTGCTGTTCACAGATCACAGCCCAATCTAAGCATACAGGCAGCAGCACAGAGTTCAGTCATACTGACCCACCTAATAAAGATTCTACAGTCTGGGATATCAGTGGAATCACCCTCATATGGGATATGAAACTTCTTGGACAAGTAATCCAAGTTTCAATTCAAGATGCATCCTGGGTCACTATGGTGGTAAAAAGTCAGTGGGATAGCTGTTATCTTTCAGAAGGGTTGCCTTGCTTCTGTTTGTTGATTTATTATTCATTCAACATCAAAGAAAGTGTAGATGGCCAGCTGAGTTATGCATTGGTTGTGTTACTATTCCCTCCATCCTAGTGTGCTAGATGCTGACACTAGTGGTCAGAACATTGATCAGATGCTTTTTTTTGGAATAAGCATTCCTAAATAACTAATGAAAGCTTACCAAAGGGGGGTTTGCGCAAACATTCCCTCAATCCCTCAAGCTATTCCTAGAGTCTTTTCTTCCTTGCAAGCAAGGATACCAGCTCCCTTAACCAACCTGCTGCTTCTTCATAAGGCAGCTTAAATGCGTCATTTTCATTATACCAGTAATGAAAGTCTTTTCATCCACTGAAAAAGAAAGACAAATCAGCTTAGTCTATACATTATTTTTCAATTGCTCAGTCACCTTGTGTTAATTGATCATGCATTGCTATTATATCATTTTTATTTAAGCTTTATAGCAATTAAGTTTTGTGTATCCTTTTGCATCTATCATTTTTATGTACATCATGCTAATTTGCCTTCCTAGTCAATCCTTCACGAGTCAGACATGAAATTAGCCTTGTTTGCATCTGTATTGCAGATTACCAAAAACCAGCATTACATGCAGTATCTGAGAATGGTTCCCTGTGTTGACAAACTCTTAGTGTAGGTTTGATCTACTACAGAAGCTTTTCCAAACTCTTCCTATCAAGCGACATCCATAAAAAAATGGAAACATTGGACCATAGCCATAAAAAAAAAAAAAAAAAAAAAAAAAAATAGAAACACTGGACCACAGCCAACAAGTACAAACAGGAACAGCTATAGAATTATTAGGACCATGACTCTAAAAAATGTATTTATCAGAATTAATAGTTTGAATGACGAATGGTCCACTTTGATGTCTGGATCATAACAGAACAACCAGATATTATTTTTCTGTCATGACAAAAGGATGGCTTTAAGTGTTTCACACAATATTATGACCAACTTCTTCATATATTGTGGTATCACACCAGGTTCAAGGACAGGCAGGGAAGTATGTTGAGGAAGTAGTGTGTTACTATTCACCAGTAACAATATTTCAGGTACTCCAGACATTACAAGCAAACCCCTTGAGTGACAAAAATTCCATCAGGTTAAGTCTCAGTGAGCATGTATTTGCAGTTTGTTGTCAACATCACATCTCCCTCAGTGTGCATGAGAAATTAAATTAGTCCAACACATTTCCATTAGTTGTTGACAAAAAAAACATTTCTCTGGGAGACTAAAAAAACTGCAGCAGCTTGTTACATAAATTCCAAGACCCAGTCTCATTAAGGGTGCAGTTTCCAATGTACTCCACAGATGCTCTAAGGCAGACATTCAACCAACCAAACTTCTTCAGAGACGTTTACCAAATTATCTCAAAACTAGTCATTCAAAAGAATGAAAGATCAATCACAAGCTGCAATAGGAAGATCAGTCGAGAAAGATACTGTAGCACACATGTTGGGCTGCAGTACATTGATTAGAAATGGAGGCAGATAAAAGTTTAACACCAATGTAGTTTACAAAATTGGCATATAAGACTTATCTGATTCACAGGACAAATTACTTCTGGCTTACAACCAAAATCAAGAAGCTTGTGAGACAAAGGTACAGTTCTGAAATAGTTGAAAAATAATCCAAACCCTAGACCAGATGCATCAAACAAACATGGGGCTTAGAAAATCAGAGACTTAAAATGCTTAATAGGAGAGATGTTTCTGGACTTCTAATCATTTTAGACAGTACTGGTTGTTCAAATACTAGTACAGTCGCCATTCAAGACTTTTAACATGGCCATTATATACCTTGCATTCTCTGCACTTTCTCAGGTGCATCACTACCTAGGATTAGCTTGGGCATCTGTCAGACATCTGCATTTTTTTATACAACTGATCATTTTTGCAGTAAACCACAGAATCTTGGTTCTGATACTCAACCCAATTATTACACCTTCTGGCAACAGAGTCTGAAGCAAGATATTACAATTCTTGCAGTTTCCTCTCTGCAGTTGAAAGTTTTCCAATGTGCTTGCTCCAAAATCATTGCCTTGCCTGATTCACCAGAATTAAAGTTGAAAGCATCAGAATGTGCATCTACATCTTCTACCCATTACTGAATGAGATGGCAAGAGAAAGGTCCACAATGAAGTACATTTGTACTCTTGCAAAGTGACAATCCCCATAGCTATTGCTATAAGCAGTGAAGATTTTTCACTACCTGAATAGTTTACTCCACCTTTCCATCACATAATGAATATATTGGACTTTTAGTTATATGATTAACCTCCCACCTATTTCATGTCTCTTGAATTCCATACTCCTGAAATGTGTCCCACTGTCTGATACATCATCTGATAAACCTGGTCTGAAAAAGAAACTTCAGTGCACCAAGCATACACTTATATAGTATCTATTAAATATATATCACTTCAAGGTTATTAGAATCTATACATAATAAAATGTACTGCTTCTCTGAACAGTGCAAATCTGGGGTCACTCCATGGAGAAAGATTTTCTGCACTGCCAGATCTACTGTAGTATATATATATATATATATATATATATATATTAATAAATATTCCATCTTTATCTTGTGCTGTAAGTACAACTATACCAACCACCACCTCAATTTTTCTGCATTTGAGAATATTCCATAAGTGTGTGTTATGACATTCCTTACAAATATATCCATATTTTGCTTTGCTTAAACTTTACTTCCTAGACACTAAACTCTGTCAATACTACAGTTACTAAATCCTGGTTCAAAGACTCAACCCTGATCTGCCCTGACCTGAATAATTGCCTTCCAGGTTACTCTTATATGCGTAACTGGAAATAAAGCAAAAGAAATGGAGTGGAAACAGTGCTCATACTGAAATAATTTTGCAAACTGAAAGTCTTAACCAATCCCTTAACAAAAATAATTATTGACCCCTGCTGGAAAAAGCAAAAATATAGATACATCCCCCATCCAAAACAATCCAATGCCCTACTAAAATTAGCAGCACAGTCTTAAAATAATTATTGATACCTTCAGTAGAATATTACTTCCCCCACAGAATGATACTAATGAAATCCTATTCACCAACTGTGACGATAGGAGGTACTGCCAGCAATACAAAGTGAAACAGGGCAATGCTGGAATTTTGTAAATAATTATATGTCGTTTGTATATCAAACTGATTTCTACAGATGCTTGTGCTGAACATGTATTTGTGAGGTTTGCTTGTGTTAAAATGTATCAGCAGGGTGCCCTGCTCAAAGGAAAAGAAATGTGCATGTATTATTGTAACTGAGTTAAATGTATATGTTGTAACAACATATACTGGAAGTGAGGAGGTTAATCTTAATCCACCTGACTTTGAAAAATATATCTGAAATTAAACTAGTTTATGGGTTAAGCCATAAAGATGTTATCTCAAAGTGTTGAATGGAGCCAGAGATACAATGTCTGGGCTTGGGACATAGTTGGTAACTCCTGTAGGAAGAGTGAATGGTTTTATGACTTCCAGTAGCTGCACCACATCTGAGCAAAGCTCTGTCTGTGCATATTGTAGCACACAGATGTAAACCCGGGTAGTTTCTAGTGATGGGGGATACTGCGGGAAACAGAGTCAGGTGACCAGATGCATGTGATGTCATTCTGTACAGAAATAATGTTTTAATATTAGAGGAAACTGAAGTCTCAGCAACATTCTATATTGGATCTGACTATAAGGACCACTCACCCATCTTGCCTTGCTCTATTCAGTAAGTAGGAACAATAATTATTTTAATCAATCAGGAATAGATAGTGAGACTAGTAGTTAAATGCTGTTTTTCTGTAACTGTGTGGAAATTTCCATCTGTGTTATTTTTAGTATTCATGTAACTAAAACTCTGATGTTTACTGTAAATATATATTTTAGTATTTTCTTTTTCTTTTATTATTAAATATATTTAAACTTTTCATTGTGTATGTTACTTTTTTAGAGAATATTTAAGTTTTGAGTGCATTTGCACATATTTATTTGGTGATAACTCTGGCAACTCCTGGAAGCCTTGCAGTTTGGTCAACATTACCATTAATATTAATATTAATTTCACTCAGTATAATTGGGTAACCTTGCAAGAGCCTTGTAGTGTCTGGTGGCAGTGGTAACTACTTTATAGTCTGGGCAGAAGGTGGCATAGCTAGTAAACCTGTGCCAGCCTTTCGTGTGTGTGTGTGTGTGTGTGTGTGTGTGTGTGTGTGTGTGTGTATGTGTGTGTGTGTGTGTGTGTGTGTGTGTGTGTGTGTGTGTGTGTGTGTGTGTGTGTGTGTGTGTGTGCACGTTCACGTGTGCATGCAAATCAAATCTCAAAGTGCTTGTGTATCAGTTACTTGGAGCAGGGACATGAAGCACTGATCTCACAGAGAGAGTGGTGGAGGACTTGGCTTGGGTATTCAGCTGAAGACTTAACTCTAAAGCTGTGCCATTGGGGAGTCTTACTCTGGACCTGGAGAGAAACAGATATAGAGAAATCCAGATCCTGGGCTGACTGTGTTCTCTATGGGCTCCTAAGGGAAATTGTGCTTGATGCAGGAAATATCAAGTGTATCCATTTGTATTTTAAGTGAACATCCTCTCTAATGTCAGTGGTTTGGATTCAGGCTCCTTGATTACTGGCTCATTGTGGGGACATCACAGTGTTCATATTGAAATTCTTCTGTCAATTAAAATTCATAATCAGTCCCTTAACAAAAATGGTTATCCACCCCTGCTAGAAAAAGCAAAAAGATAGATACCTCCTCATCCAATACAGTCCAATGCCCTACTAAAATTAGCAGCACAGTCTTAAAATAATTATTGGTACCTTCAATAAAATATTACTTTCCCCCACAATATGACATTAATGAAATCCTAGTCACCAACTATTTTAAGCATTAACTTGTATTAGGTTTTATAGTGTGGTTACAGTTAACTTTATTACATCAATATGGCAATATTTGATCCAGTCCTTCACTGAAAATGAAACATTATCCCAGCCAGACTTTCATGGTAAACAAATGTCAATACAAAGTTTGAAAGCTTACAAGGCTTGTTGCAAGGCAGCTTGAATTAGCTCTTCAATCATCCCTTATTAAAGTCAACAACAACTTTTGATGGAAATTTACCTATTTCTTATTCTGTTCCGTCAATAAATAACAATGTTATACACTCTAGTCTTAACACAAATTCATACCACCATTTTAATAAATTCATCCAACCAATTTATGCGACTTCTTAAGCAAACCCAATAAGACACCTGTCCTGGAAATGACCAAATGAAACCTCTGTTCCTTTCCCTTTGTAAAGGATTCCCTCGTAGATCTATTTTCAGCAGATTTTCAACTTATTACTTTATGCAAATGATTATGCCCTCTATATGAAAAGCATGCAGTAGGAATGTCTTGCAAAAATAAAAAAAAAATCTTCCAACCTCAAATTCCACCCAATCTCAGTTCTTCAAACCTGAAGAAGATGTTTTAAAGGAACTAACTTATTCTCTACTGTACAATTATATCCAGCAATCTCCTTTTCAGGTAGCCATTGTTTCTGGAAGGCAGAAGCACAAGGACAGCTATCTGGACTCTTGCAAAGGACACCTTAACTGTTATCAATTAAGGTAAGATGCCAGATGCTATATTGGTGGCAGTTACCAGGTCATTTGAAGTGGTGATCACGAGCTACTCCTATATGGAGTCTTAACTATAGAAATTAGTGACAAAGCAGCAAGCTTTTTGTTAGAAATTAGTCATTTCAGTAACTGCATTTCTATGAGAAATAAAGTCAAAACCAGTACATCGTTGAAATTCTTTCCCTCTCTCTTCTGTCATTAGCTACTGTATCATTTGAAGCCTCTATGATCCTTTTCTAGAAGGAATAGAATCATCATTCTGGTGTAGTAAGTATGTTCGGCCCATCAGACCCGCTATATAGAGTTCTTTGCTTGCCTTTTTTTTTAAACTTTCAAACGATATTGCTACAGACTAAATATGCTCAAATGTGGCTTGAACCAAAACATTATTTGTACAATTTTCAAGAATTTATGATCTGTTTATACGTTTACTACTTTCCCATAACTATCATAATTGGAATTTCTGACATTCACTATTTGCCAACACTTCTTTGAGTATCTGTAAAAGATTGCAACCCAATGGCAACAACTATTTTCTTGCAGGATCACAGTTTTTATTCACCACTGATTTGCAACACAACTGACTAATTTTCTATATTTCACTACAGAGACTTTGGCTATTACTATATTCAGATTTCCAAAGAATTTACTGTTCGTGGCTCTATTCTCATTTACTTATTGCTCCAACAGCTAAGGGAAATCGTTATCTCAGACACTTTGCAACATACATCATTCCCTAACATCATAGTAGTGACCATTTGCCTTATGGTACTAAATGAGTTTGGTTTTGTCCCTCTGATGGGAGAATACATTCCGTATTTCAGTCTTGCACTCTTTACACTTGCTGTTATTCAACTTAATGTATAGTCTGTTTGTATCGGTCAGTCTCTTATGTTCTTATGACTGTCCCAATACTGACAGATAAATTATGTTCACGACTTCTAGGCAAACACACACACACACACACACACACACACACACACATATCACTTCTAGTGTAAATAAGACTCCATGTACAAGTTTTCTAACATCTTATATTCCCAGAGGTATATTGAAAATGTACAACACAAAATTGGAGTACTGCTTTTATTCATATTACAATTTTACAGAAATCCTTGCTTACCAGAATCCATAGTACACAATTAAAGCAAAAAATAACTTGTGTTTGGCAAAGTTAAGACCAATTCCTCGACAACAAATAATGGCAACACTCTATCTTGTGGATCAATATTAATACAACACTTGCCTGCTTCACAGCACTAACCACACCATTTAGTCATTCTTTTTGGTCTTCATAACCCTGTAAGAACCATATCAAATGCATCTCAAACAATGACTTTCCTTAGTGTCTTGAATGAGTAATGTGCACACTGCTTTCTTCTCAATTCTTTAGAAAAGGGAAAAAATCAGCAGTTTTATCTAAAGTCTAGACCAATTCTGAGCTTCTCCTGCCAACTGTGTTTACTAGTTAGATTATCTTAATGAATTCCAGATGTACCCTCCAAATTCATATTGCTTTAATAATACCTATACCCCTGTCTTTATTGCTACACTCTTATCTCCTCTACACATCTTTTGAAACATGTTTTTCCACCACTTTTATAGAGGGAATAAATTAATCTCATTGGAATCATTTTAGGCTCATCCTAGGTGTTTAGTACTCACAGCAAACAGAAAAATAGAATTACAGAGATAAAGTCCATGCATTCTTAAAGGAAAGCATTTGCAAAATACCTTAAACATTTTTTACACATAGCAGAGGTAGCTAGTAGTAGGGGTATTAGAATTATCTACAAAAACTTGTAGAAGTCCACATGAAATTTTTTGCTTGTGATAGACGAACATAAACAGCTAGAAAAAAAATAAATAAATGCTGCACACTTCCTCTCATGTTTACAACTGTGCCTTACATATGCTTCCTGCACCTTCAGTGTTCCTTCCATTGAACTCCAGTTTCTTATAAAAGAAAAATAGGGAATTTAATGGAAGATTTATGGGTTTATTTCCTGTATTTTTATATCTTTCTCCAATTCTTGAAAGGAGAAGTATTAAAATTTATAGAGATTTTCTTCCTGGGCCTCCACTGAAACAGATAAAATTATGCAGTCAGACTTGCATGGTAAACAAATGTCAGTAAATAAAATTAAATACCTTCAAGGCTTCTTCAGAGACATAGAAGAAAGTGACACCCTATGATCCCCCCAAAATATTCTCTTTAAATAATTTCCACACTACCTACTGTATGGTTTTTCTTTGGGGTCATGGCATTCTGTACGGTTCTATCAAGCAGATCTGAAAGAACCTCTTTCTTCCCCAGCAGAAACTTCCTCAGTTTTTGTGGCCAAGAGGAGTCACTTACTGGAGTTGCAAGCATAGATGTTAGCTTTTTTCACCAGCTTCACTAATCTCTGCTGCTAAGCAAACTATAGAAGTTTTTGTATCCTTCTACACTTTACATAGTAATATGTCCCATCTGTTTTGGCCTCCTAAGTTTAACAAATTTATTTTCTCAGACAGAATCAGCCATTTAACAAAAATTCCTTTTTTGGTTGTGAAGACAAAAGCTTACAAACCTCATCCCCAGCTTTAAATGTGTTGTTTCTTGTATTTTTATTATATTCCCTTTGCATTGTTAAAATTACAAATATGGCAAACAGTTATTGTCACTAAAATTTTTCCATCTGCACATTAGTCTAAGCAAATCATCCTTTCTCTGAAGAGCTTTTTCTTTTAGTAGTACTATATACCCTTTCTTTCCTAGCGAGGCCAGGACATACATTCTATATTTTTTACTGTGAAGCACTGTTGTCCTCTGAACATTTGCTTGCAAGCAGCGTTTCTGGATAATCTTTAGATGGGGCATATAATGATGCTAGTAAAGTGCTTTGCGTGCAGGTGACTGCCTTCCTCGTGGCCTACTTTCATCAGTATAATTTATTGCACTGTGATGTTCAGGAAACTAACAGATGCCTGAAAATTTCTTTTATCCCATAAAGACTATATTACATTCTGTGAACTGCCATTTTTGGTTTTACCCACACACTTTAAAGTGGGTCTAATACTAGTGTACAAGTTACTTGAAGACCAGTCTCTCAGCCAGGGCCTCTAGTGTATTTGATCATGAAAGGCAGGTCATGTCAACTTCAGCTCAGAGAATTCAAGCAAGGTAACTGCAGCAGCCACTGGGATGGATAATGTAGCTTAGTGTTTTAGGCAGTGGGTGGGTAGGAGTTTTAGGTTTAAAATTATGGCTCTAATACGGCCATAGGACTGGGTGGTAGGAGGGCTAGGAAAATTAAAAAGATCTGTCTAGTAGTAATTGGGGTACTTACCATTTATAGCAAGTGTGCCATGAACACTCAATTAGATCCTTCTAAAATATTTCTCATTGATTGCCTATCAACAGTTTTAATTTTGATATAACCATTATAACCCCCACCTTGGCATATCTTTGTCCCCCAGAGATGCTGCTCTGAACTGATGCAACCAGTGTTGAAACTTTATATCCTTCATGTCAAGTTGGAATTGCTTAAATTTTATAGTTACATTATAGATTTCTATGCTTTTCATTACTATAGTTCAAATTCAGATCAGGATGCAACACGACTGACCTACCATCCGCAGTGAGAAAAATACTTGAGAAGATAGAGCTGAGGAAAGAGTCCAACTAGACATTCACAGATTTGGAGGGAAGCATATAAAAAAACTCCCAAAAAAGCTGATTTAGGCAGTCCTGTAGTGGTTCAAAGTTCAAGAAACATTAGTAGAATTAGTGCAGGCTATGTACAAGAACCCAATGACTCAAGTACAAACAGTGTTCAGTCTCACAGATGGGTTCCAAGTGGGAGTGGATGTGCATCAAGGTTCAGCGTTGAGCCCACTGCTGTTCATATGGGTGATAGACTGCATTAGCAAACAGGATGAAGGTGAGAGAGCAACAAAGTTGCTGTATAAAGATGTGGCATTACGGGCAGCCCGAGCAAGAACTTCAGCAAATTATAGGGGAATAAAATGCAAAACTGAAGCCACATGGGATGAAACTGAGTACAGATAAGATAGTTGTAGTAGTAGCTAATGGGGGAAATCAGAAGCAGCTGAGATATAAGGAGAAATATTGGAACAGGTTTAAAGCCTCAAGTATTTGGGAGGCATGGTTGAGGAGAAGGGAAGTCTAAATGAGGAAATGAAAGCTCGAATCAGAGAGGCTGCAGCCAAATGGCACAGAGTGTCAGGAATAGTGTGTTAGAAGAATGCCAAAGAAGCTGAAAAATAAGTTGAACAAAAATAGTGGCTCAATTACTGTATGGTACAGAAACCTGGGATTTAAAGGCAGAACAAAGAAATCAATATGAAGTGCCTGAGATGAGCATTAGGATGCACACTGTAGGACAGAAAGAAATGAAGACAGAAGAGCAAAAGCCAAAGTTGCTCCAACTGCAGATAATATCAAACAGAACAGATTATGGTGATTCAGGCATGCACACACACACACACACACAAAAAAAAGAAGGCAATCTGGTGAGATGATTTGGGACAGACGGACGACAGGAAGAGGAAACAAGAGTGTCCAGCAAAGAGGTGGATGAATTGTGTGAGAGAAGACATGTGACAGGTGACAGCCCCTGACCGCATGTAGAAAATGAGAAAATGTGGGTTGATTATGATGACTTGTCTTCAAGAGATTTCCGGTTTGATCCATTGCATAACAGAGGGGCATTACTCATTTTGGATTTCTTCAGTCTTCTGACACTCCACTGTGTCATACTGTTTTGATGGTTTTGAAAGATACTTTACTCAAAGGGAAATATGTTACCCTGACTACATAAGCCATCTGCTTTTTCTGGGGTTTGGTCAAAATATGCACACCTATTTATCTAGTTAGAGCCATGCTGTGGTCTCTTACTACAAGATAACCCACTTTTTGTACCAAGTCACTTTGTAACTCAATGTGAATAAGAATTAGAAACATTTTACTCAACTTCTTCTACTACTAAATCAGCTATATATGGTTTTCCATTGCTGTGCTCCACTCCAAACTGTTATCTTCCAGTTCTGCCTTCCTACAATTTAACCATCTTACCTCATGGTCAGACAACTCTCACGTTTTCTGATGGTTAGCAATTCATGTGATAAAGGGTACTGCCCCATCATGTACCAGTCCAAGCACTAGAGTACCAGTGTTTAGTCTCTTTTGAGGGGTGGGGGACTCATTAGTATTCTTCAGCATTAGCTGTTATTACTAATTTTAAAAAAATGGTACAAGAAAAAGCAAATCATTAACCTGATGCAAACAACACTCATCTTGGTTAGAGCTCCTGTGTGTCAACACTGTAGGAATATAATTTTGGGTATGTTCAAGGTTTTGTTTCTCACTATTGCACTGCCTACTCCCCATCTTCTACTTTTCAGTCTATTCACTTTCATTTTTTTCACTGTTGCCCACCCTTTGTCTCAGTGTGACTGCGTACCATGCCACTTTTCTTCTCTAGCTTGCTCTAATTTTCCAAACAGTTCCTGAGAACAGAACAGAATTCATTGTCATATTTATGGATGCCTGTTGCCTAGAGACTTGTCTACCAGGTCGCTGCCTTACAACAATGACAAATTGATTTAGAACTTGAAACAAGTACCTTTTCTCCAAACTACCTTGGTAAAATCTTTGTTACATTTATTTCTCTCAATATACACATGCTGCTTAGAATTATCTTTCTAAGAGCTTTCTGTTTTTGCTTGCAGAAAGTGTAGAATTCAGCTGATGTGGTGCATTTTTCAGAGTTCAACTTCACTCCTTAGAACATACACTGTCAGATAATCATTTCTTCTCTTTATTTCTGCTCATCCTTCTGTTCCCTGTTTTACAACATTTTAGCATTTGATACTTATGCTCTGTGCTTCAAGTATTTTCAGACTGGGGCAATCTTTTTAATGTGTGTGTGGCAGTATTTTCAAGCCATAATACTTGATTTTCTAAGTCCATTCCTTCTACTAGTGCTGTTCTTGCATGTTGCTATAGCAATATTTTAGCATGGACGTTGCTCCTTTTTTTACATTTCTGTTCATAAGTTCATAAGAGATTACTACCATAATGGCCTTAAATGGTGTTAAGCCTGTCCATGCTTCCATATTGTATTGTACAAGATTTATTAAAAGGTTTTATGGGGATTATATAAAGCTTGTATATATAACATGGGCATGAGTGGCCACACATTTCTAAGAGACACAGGAGACATATCAGGGGTAACCTTCTGATTCCTATCCAATGGTCCAGGTTATGGTTGAACAAGTTCAGGGAAAAACTGCTTCACATGGAGAGGAAGCCTGTTCCAGAGAAGGGGTAATCTCAGAGATGCATACTTATCCCTTTGATGTGTATTATTTATGTTAGACCAGCTTTAGATCCTTGTATCATGTAGTTCAGATTCTATTTATTTTGTGGATGTGCAGTAGGTCCATCAGAGCTGGATCAGATGATTTGCAGGCCAGACAAACTGCCTGTCAGCAGTCTATATGAGAAAGAGTATAGGGAATGGGCTCTGAGATAGTCCACACTTTCTACACCATGTATTCTTTTTGTGAGGAAACTTTTTGGACTCCAGTTGTTGCATATGCCTGATGAAATATGCACTGAAGGGGACATTGTGCTCTATGACTGGTCTAATGAGGGACAAGTACAAAGGAACAGTGTAATCCTTGGACCTAGATGTCATACCCATTCTTATAAGTTGTGCAACATAGAATGATTTCCTTACTACACTAGACACATGATACTCAAAGGCCATGTAAGTCTTTGTTCCCAAATCCCTGACCACAAGGTCTACTCTCAGAGGGTGTATTATCAATGTAGTAATTTGCTAGGATGCTGTTTTAGGAAAGGTTATCATTCTACATTTCTTGGCATTGAGTTTTAAGCCATGACTCAGGCACCAGTTATTAGTTTGCATCAAGCCTTCATGGGGAGTATTTGTTTTTTGGAGGGATTCTATGATGGTACCTAGATTGCAATTGTTTGTGAATGTTGTCAGCCAGAGGCCATTAACGTTAGCTTGAACTTCAGAGAAGAAGATGCCAAAGAGGAGCAGCACGAGTACAAAGCCCTGATGACTCTGCTAGTGAGGGGTCCTTTTGTAGAGGTAGATTCCCCTATCCTAACTTCTTGAGTCCTATCCAGTCTGGCAGGTAATGTAGGAGTTTACAAAGTGGGGTATTGTGTTGAATGTTTCAGCCAGGTTAGGGTAGGCCATATGTATTATTTTGCCCTCATCCATTGCTCTATTGGGTTCCTATTAGATTACCAAAGACACATTCAATAGAATGCTTCTTGGTCAAACTTAAAACAACAAAAATGCAAAATAGCGAAGCGGCTTTTAAGCAAATTCTTTCCCAGGGAAAGAATTTGCTTGACCGCTTCCATTATTTTGCCATGTTCGGCACTGGAGTGCAATCTCAGAGTTGGTATATTTAAGTAGGGGATGTGTGGGGGGCAAAGCCCCCCACTTTATGTATTCTTTCAATTTTTTTTTTCTTTTTTTTGGAACAGCAATTTTTTTTCATTGGAAAAAAGTTGCTGTTCTGAGCTTTCAAGATTGTAAGCTTTCGCTTACATGGGATCAATTATTCATCGTTCGCTTTTTTAAGCGTTCGATGATATAATATAGACATGCTTTATTGACCTCCTCAGAGAAGTCCACCAAGATGAGCAGACAACCTGCCCTTGACAAAACTTCTGGCAGCTGGCACAGAGGATTAAGGCTGTGAGCTATAGTTGCTTCAGTACAGGGTTTGATTCCCTCAGCCCTTATTTTCCCTGTAAGCTGTGCCATTGTATGGGTACACAAGTGTCTATTTCAGTTAATTATGATTAATTATGCTCATTCTCCATGTCCCTTGCAAATTATCTGTACTTTTAGGACTTTAACAGTATGATTTAATATTTGTTGGTTTTATGCACCCTAATGCGAATGGCAATTTCTACAGCCCTCCCACCTTTTTCTAGGTTAGGCAAGGCATATCTGTAGGTTTACTTACTTAGTTTTCCTCTTCCCCACATTGACTGTGGTCTATCAAAAGAGCTATGTTCTTGCCATTGCCTCTATACCTGTATAAAGTAGTGAAAATCTTCATCGTGTGCTAAACTGGGAAGAGCAGCAACAGGATGCATTACCCTCCCAAGAAACCATTTGTAATGGTTTTCAATGGGATTCAATTCAATGGGATTCATCTTATCACCACTAGTGCATACCACTTTCTGCTGCCATGATGGAAGTTTAAGAGCCAACATAGTAGGGTCTATATCATGACCTCGAAACCACATAACGCCGAACACCTTTTCATTGACAAATATATGTTGAACTCCCAGATAATCAAATGGCCAGATCACCGATTTCTTTCCCAGGGAAAGAAATCAGTAGGGCAACTTAACACAACACATTCCCCCAACTAAATATACTAACTCCAACATCTCACTACAAAGGGGAAAAGGGAAATCCACAGTGACAGCCAATCGTTTTTTTTCCCTAGGAAAAAAACTCTGTAATCTAGCTGTTTGGTTAACTGGGATTTGACATATATGTGTCGATGAATAGGTGTTCGGCATTATGTGGTTTCGAGGTCATGATATAGGCTCACATAGTACTAGTGTGAGACAGTCATTATAGTTTAAGCCATCGGTTAAGGTATTGCAGTTGCTTATATTTTCAGTAGAACAGTAAACAAAAAAGGTGGAGGGATAGCAGTGGCGGATTTAGGCTTTGGCGCAGGGGCCTCCCTCTTTTTAAACTCATGCTATAACTTGGCCAAGGACGTCGGAAGGCATACACTATGTACCCTGTAATGTACATATTGAAAAGCCAGGGGTAGCAAATGTGTAAAAAAAAATCTTTAAAAAATGTCCCAAAAGTCCTCCTCTCCCCAACGATAATCTTTTTGTACTCCCAGCCAGCCAGAACAATTATTATCACTTTGCTTTTACTCCTGCTTGCTGCCTGGGGGGAGGGGTAAAAATATTGGTGGTCACGACTCGCCTAAAGCTAAGGGGGGGTTGGGGGATGATTGGACTAATTGATCCAGGAAAAAAACAACACTGACTTTTTTTTTTTTTAAGTTAACATAATTGATTGAGATTGGCTGCAGGTGTATTTGGCGGGCTGCTTAATTTCTGTTACATATAGATGCAGTCAATCTCTTGTTGTTGCTGGTGCCTGCCTAATACTAACATTTGGAGTTTGCAGAAAGTCTGAGTGAAGTGCCGAGCAACTCCTTTTCTTTGCAGTCCTGTAGTGTGGGTAGATTTTTATGTTGGATTTTAGTACAGTGTACCAAATCAGTTATGCTTTTGCATCCTCCCATTCTCCAATTGAGTGTGTGCAGCACTGTACAGGACAGTCTCCTGAAATTTGGATGGGTGCTCCATAGGCCAAGGTGCACAGCGCAAGAACTTCAGAACAGTTTGTTTCTTTCTTTCTTTTTTTTTTTTTTTTTTTTTTTTTAAGACTAGACAGGAGCCAGGACTTACGATGATAATGCAGGTATGGTCATTTTAAGTATTAAGAAAACAGTGTTTTGTGTGCAAGTATTGAGTAAATGGGAGTGTGTGCAAGTGTTAAGTAAATGGGTGTGTGTATGTTCTGTACTCTGTATGTTACTGATGACTTGAAAATGGGTACGACAGTTATGTATTACAGATGGGGCATGCATGTCTGCATAAGAACTTCACTAAAGTGACATTTTGGGCACAGGGCAGCTGATAATTACATCAAAAACTAAGCTTATGAGACTGGAGATTGGGAGACAAACCGAATGGTTAATATTTTAATACAGCACACGGTGATTGAAACTATAGATACATTTTAGGACTAGGGAATATATGGTATGGTAAATGGGTCATTCCAGGTCTGTTTTTTTAAACATATTAACCAGTTGATTAATGATAGCTATAGAACTATATTTAGAATAAAAATGTTTATAAAGTCTAGGAAATTGGAAATGAAGTCATTGTTTTTTAGTTACATTAGACCCAAACTTGAGTGTGGAATAGCTATATGGAAACCATATAAGAAAATCATGAGTGAACTGTAAAGACTCCAGCAAAAATATACCAAGAGCATTAATGAAAGTAAAAATTTGTCACTGTGAAAGACTAAAATATCTGAACTTGTACAGTGTCTCAGATATTTAAGAGGTGATCTTATTCATGTATATAGGGCATTTAGCGACGACTACCTCTGGGAATGATTGGGGTTATCAAAAAGTAGTCGAGAATCATTAGACAACCTATGTAGAAGATTCTGTAGGAATGAGACATGTACTAATTGCTTCTCTAAGAGAGCAACTGATGCTTGGAATACACTACCAAATTACATTAAAGCAAGTACTAGTTTAGATATTTTTAAGAACAGTCTGGAACTTATTATGGGAACAACTGTTGTGATATATTGGCAGGGTAGAAGGGCATTATTGCCCATGCTTGAAATATTTCTATGTGTGTAAAACCTAAAATGGGAGAACAAAGGCCAAGAAATAGGGAGAGATTTTAAATATCACTCTTAGAAAAATGCTGGAAAAACTGGATATGTGTTAGCATGCATTTTCACTGCTTAGAGAAACATTTTTCCACATTTAGGACTCTAAAGGCTGGGTCGGTTAATAGTGTGCATATTGTCAGTCTGATGCCAGCTCAAACTGTAGAGAGAGGGAGCTGATTTACATTTGACAGCACACTAAATTCATTGGCTTTCCAAAAAGTCTTTGAATGTTACAGCTGTTCAAACCAACAATTTTATCTATGTGTAGAAGCAGTCTGTTTGGTGATCACAGCTGATGACTAGAAGTGGCTGTCTGTCTGGGGATGGAAAGGCAGCATAGCTCTCAACTATATCTAATTATGAGGAATGTTCTTCAGTTTGTGAGTCTGAGTGTTAACTGTTGTCATGTTATACAATACTAAATCATGTTAATCAGGAAAAAGTATGAGGAAACAGTTATTTTATTTATCATGCTATGAGCATCCTGAATGAAGTTGTTAGTAAATGTTTGCCTTTTGCTCCATATTGTCACATTATGTTCTACATTTTGGAGATGAGGGGTTGAGCGCTATGGGAGCCAGTCAGTGGAAGAAAACAAATGGCAGACTTTAAGTCAGTTCATGTAGGACATATTGTTTAGGTCTTGAATCCTTTTAGTAAGGTATATCTGTAGGCATTCCAGTTGTTGCATGTGTCTGGGCAAATACAGGCCAAGTGGGGCATTACGCTCAATGACTGGTCTAATGAGGGCTGAGTAAAGGGGGCAATGACATCCTAGATCTAGACATAACCTGTTTCTTTAACCTGTACAATATAGAAGCACTTTCTTACATCAGTAGACACATCGTTCAATATTTAGGTCACTGTACAGATAAGTTCCAAAATCCCAAACAGTCTGTTCTTAGGGTCTTATTGTCATTGTGGTTGTTCCCTGAGGTAGATGAATTCCCAAAGGATAGAATAATGCATTTATTGGCATTTCATTTTGGTCCATGATTCTGGCACCAGCTATTTGGAACAAACCTTCCAGCGGGATGGCTATGTAATTTGGGGATTCACTGACTGCTTCTAACTTGTCATCATGTGCAAACTTAGTCATCCAGAGTTCTTTGGTATTGCCTTTTACTTCAGAGAAGTAGATGCTAAACAGGAAAGGTCCCAGCACAGAACCCTGAGGACTCCACCAGTGGCTCTTCTTCTTATGGGGGTAAAGTTCCCTATTTTGTTTTTTTGCATCCTATCTGTGAGCCATGTGGCAATCCAGTAATCCAGTGGGTGACATAGGAGTTTATTCCTAGTTTATTTAGCTTTTCTACTGTGCCTGAATGGGGGATTGTGTCAAAAACTTTGTCTAGGTCGATGTATGCAGTGTGTACCATTTTACCTTTCTATATTGCATTGGTGATCTTTTCAAAAAAAGTCCATTGGATTCAATAAGCATGACCTGCCCTTAACAAATCCAAATTGAAATGGAATCAGTTTTTAGAGGGCTCCTGTTTCCTAGTAAGTCTTTCCATGGCTTTGCATATTAGGCTGGTCAGACATTAAAGTAGATTTTGTGTTACTGTCCTTTGTGAAATGCTACAGTAGTTTAAATTTGTTTTTATACATTGCATATAACTTAACTGACTGTTTTTTAGGACTTTTTTTCATAACATGTATTTCCTTAACTTGCTATGTTCTTTAACTGAACTTCACTCGTGCACATAAAATTATTTACTTAAATGAACTTTGCTGATTTAACATAAATCGTTATTGACTTAAATTACTTAAATTTGATGTGGGTATTGTTGGGGTGATATCACCTTCACTGGAATTCTTTGGTAGGTTATCATAATGCTTATGTCAGATATGGAGTAGAAAAGAACTATGACTTGACATGGGCAACCAAACTTCTTCCAGGTGTGTCTTGAAACAAATGGTAATGTCTGCTAATATGCTGTGTGCTGGATAGTAGTTGTGATTCTCCATTAACACAGCCACACCAGGTTCATTGGATCATAGGAGACTATTAGGTTAACTGCCATAAATGTTAATTTTAAGTCTAGCTAATAAACTGAGGTCAGAATCAAACCCGGTACTTTGTGTCTAAGGTGAAGACCTTAACTGTTATGCTAAATCCACCCCCAATGATTTGCAACTGATAGTATGTTGCTGTGTTTTCACACATGCTGATACAATATCTTAAGGTGATTCTTTCAGATCCCCCTTCCCCAGTGTTCTGCTTTCCCACATCCCCACCTCACTTGTTGACTTTCCAGACTGCGCCCCCCCCGCCCTTTTGCAAACCAGTAATATATCCATCTTTTCCAATGCTGAGGTACTAATCTCCTTTTTGAACCTTAGTATATCAAAAATAATTTGCATAATAGTAATATATATCCCACCAGGTAACAATATACCAGTGTTGAAAATATTTTATCCTGGACATCCCAAACAATAAAGCTTGAAACAGTAATCTTAGGAGATGTAAATACAGATTGGCAAACCATAGCTTCCAACTGCCCCACAAATATAAATCGGTACGTTTTTTCTCAACTTGTCAATGCTCCAACAAGATACAGCAAAGATCTTGCCTGCCAATCCACCATAGACTGGATTCTAGTAACCCACTCTGCCTATTACTCCTCTTCTGGTACACTGTCTAGCTACCTGAGCGATCATCTACCAGCTTATTCCCTTAGAACAAACTTCCAACAACTACGAGTACACACTATAAAATCAGTTAGGAACTCTAATTTTTGTCCGCATAAATTCAACAACCTCCTACAGGAAATAGACTGGACACCCCTTAAACAGCTACCCCATAATGATGCTGTACTGTACTTTAATACCACCTTCCTTCACATACTTAATACACCAGCTCCCAAACTACCCCTTAATGATGCTGTACTACACTTTAATAACACCTTCCTTCACATGCTTAATACACCAGCTCCCATTCGTATGAAAAGAATCAATGAGAACTCAGCACCATTGCTCTCTAAGGAATGTAAACACCTGATGAAGCAAAGGGACCTAGCCTGGTCAACCTGGAAACAAAACAAAAATTAACAAAATCATGTTAATTTCAAAACACTAAGTACCAAAGTGACAAAACTAATCAGAGATAAAAAGTCATCTTATTCCCAGCTTCAATTCCAGCATAAAATCAGCCCCAGTCAATTTTGGCACGCCATATCTTCTCTACTTAACCCTGGAAGAAATGGAGAGCACACCCTATCACCTGATACCCCTCCATCACAAATAGCCAAAAACTTTAACAAGCACTTCATAAAATCAATTTCCGACCTACTAATTAACACCCCTAATGCTGCAACCCCCCACCCTTCAACCTATTCAGACACCGACTCCAGGCCATCAACTACTTCTAAACCTGTCATTACTAACCCCCATACTCGACAAAATGTCATACAATCCCCATTTACATTTCAGCCCATACCCACTGACACCATCAAGAAACTGCTACAAAAACTAAAACCCTGCTCTACCTCAGCTGATAATCTCTCCCCATACTACCTCAAACTGGCTGCTAACTCAGTTACCTACCCAGTCAGTATCCTTATAAATAGGTCTTTATCCGAATCAGAAGTACCTACCATATGGAAACAATCTCACATCAACCCATCCACAAAGGAGGCAACTCTTTTTATCCATCCAATTTCCGTCCTATATCCATCTTGTCACCCATATCCAAAATTCTCAAGAGAGGTATCCATAAGCAGGTAATGCAATATCTATTGCAAAACAATCTTTTAACCAAAACCCAACATGGCTTCCAACCTAGCCACAGTACAGCTACTGCTCTATTATCTTTTACAGACACCGTGAACAAAGCCAGAGATGCAGGATGCTATACAGCTTCAGTCTCTCACCCATTACTTTTGAACACACTATCTAACTTAGTCTTCTCACATAACACAGTAAAATGGTTTCAGAGCTACCTCAAGGATCGTAAACAAGCAGTGAAATGGTCCAACAGACTCTCACCCTTTCTTCACAACCCTACTGGAGTTCCCCAAGGCTCCATCATAGGACCCCTACTCTTCAACATTTTCACAACCTTCACACTGCCTCTCACCCTGGGACCCTGATTCAATATGGTGATGATGCCACCATAATCTGCACTGCTCAGTCACTACCAGAACTACTCTCAAAAACTCAACAGTCCTTTACAGCAGTCGAATCCTGGCTAAGAAATGCCCATTTCTTTCTTAATCCAAAGAAGACAAAACTAGTACAAACACCTCCCCTGTCACTGATCATTTCAACATCCTTGCATCTGACAACACTGCCATACAAATAGTGCAGAAATAGTGCAGAAAACCAAACTTGTAGGTGTTATCATTGACAATAAACTTTCATTTGATCCCCATATTCAGCAAAATATAAAGAAAACAGATCAAAAACAGGGACTCTTATATAGAAACAAACATTTTTTTACTGCAGCAACCAAAACTACCCTTGCAAAAACATTTTACTTCCCTCTCTTCTGTATGGTCCCCCTATCTTAACTAACTTATAAAATTCTACCCTATGCAAGTTGGAACAGTGCTACAACAAAGTTGCAAAGTTTGCCACAAACTCTAAATATTACACACACCACTGTAAACCACTCCTAGAATTAAACTGGCTTGAACTACCCAACCAACTTGCCTTTATTCAGCTATCCACCTTGCACAACCTTATTTTCAAGCCTACTGCTTACCCTGCACTAGCCAATCTAGTCGCACCTTACACATCAAGTCAATCCCTACGATCAGAAGACAAAAATCTCTTAGCTATCTCAAAACCCACAAGAAAACCTGGTCACTCTCTGTAGTCATACTTGGTCTCTATACATTGATATTCACTGTCTCTAGCTACCAGGTTTATTCCTGGCCTAACCCATTTCAAAGCCTCTTTAAAAAATCATCTCAAAAATACATGGCTCTGCTCCTGCAAAAAGCCTGCTTTAATGCTCAGGTCTTCCTCTTCTCTCACATTTCAATCCCTCACAGACTGCAAGAGCCTAATGCTCTTCTAACTCTATCTCTGCTTTTATACCATATCCTTAAGCTACTGCTCTGGCTTTATTGCTCTATTCTTAACTCTCTCTCGCTGTATGTCTACATCACTAACTTTCTGGCTGCTATTTCTACATCATGTATGATGAGAGTGACCTTTATCGCCTGTAATGTTTTAACTGTGTAAAATTGTTTAGATGTGTAGTAAAATATTACAATATCTTGTAGCAAGTTTGTTCTTTCAATTTATTTTTTGTATAGACATTCGATTCTCGGCTGGACTGCGGGGAGTGCCTTCTGTGTGGAGTCTGCATGTCCACCCCGTGGTTGGGTAGGCATTCGAAAGACATGCGTAAATGGGCATGCCTTCGATGAAGGTTGAATATCGAGCTGGCACCTCGGCGTTCATGAAAAAATCTACTGCCAATCATTAGCAGACCAGAGTTCCGCTGTGGTGACCCCTAACCAGGAAAAGCCGAAAGAGAAACAACAACAACATTTCTAATGTAATCTTTATTGTACTGGATTATCCTGTATTTGTAATGTACTGTATGTGGAGCTTTTCTCCCTGGGCCTCTGCTGAAAACGGGTTCTGTAGACCCAGTCAGACTACCCCAGTAAACAAATGTCAAATAAAATAAATACATAAATAAACTTTTACTACAGTTCTAGACTGCTCTGTTCTGTACATTAGTTTCCTAGCATAAGTCATTCAGATGGAGCAAAAACACTTTCCGAGCAGTAATGTCTAATTTTACGTACCCAGTTTCTTAAAGCAGCTGAAGACAGCTACTCTAATTTTAGTAGTATTTTGACCCATGGAATCTAAATTAAGTAGATATATGCTTTAAGTTAGATAAATGTGACTTTGCCATGTTGTTACAAGAAGATATCAACATATGAGGCTTTTGAGCTTGTTTCTGAAGTAACAGCAGCTCTGGAAAGTGAAACATTTTGCAGTTTTACAGTCCTAGTAATAGGTCCCATCCATACCCACAAAGACTCTGGATCTTGCCACCTCACTAGGCTTATAAGATCCTGGTCCAGTCAGTATGGTTCCATCCCTCTAGGTGAGCATACGTTTTGAAGGTGTCAACCTAAACTTCAAGGGTCTCCTCCTTGATCATCAAGTGTAACAGTGACACTGCCCTAGAAGCAGTTATCAAACTGACTATGGTCTCCATCCATTTGGCTAAAGCCAGTATAGCCTGCAACTGCTCTATTGTAGTTACCCTGGCACATGGATCAGTACAAAGATGCACTCAAAATCCCAGTATATCACATGTTGGCAAATATATAAAATAACCAGCATATACATAGGAGAAGCCTAGTGTTTGATAAATGGTATGTAAAAAAAGTTTACTAAACTTGATCATTCAGACCTTAAGGATGATTTTAATGCATCAAGTGAAGAGGTATAAAGGCTTGAAAAGTTGACAAATAGCTTTTCTTGAGTGTTGCCCTCAATGTATGAGCCACTTTTTAAAGGACATACTGTAGACATACACCACTATCACAGTCACTGTAGTGTGATTTTAAATACAAGTGGTCAAACTCTATGGAAATTCTTTCCATAGGGGATCAGCTGTAGGACAATCTCAAATTTAATGTCTATGGCTAAACTGAAAAAATTCTCATTCAAAGATATATTTTACATATGTTATCATGCAGCTGTAACCCCATCTCCTACATGCAACACTCTTTGCCTGCTTTAATTTTCTTTAATTTCTCTTCCTCCTTTATTCTGACAAATGTATATTCTAGGTTACATTTGGACTTCTGTTTATGTACACCTGCTGTATAGTGCTTCAATAAGTTGCTATTCATTGTCATTTCTTCTTTTATCATTATTTTAAATACCCCCAGACTGAGCCTGGAAAAGGTCCATCATGATTAGCATTTTAGTCCATTTCTAAAATAAAACAATTAAAAGGTAATACACAGTACTAGGCTTCCAATCTAGGACACCATTGAGCTTACCCAATTTCCCAGTTGGCCCAGAACATCGTCGGATAAAGCATCTTGCATAGAGTTGCACCTTTAAGCAAATGGAGGCGGATGAACTCAAACCCTGAACAACAGAATCAGCGTATTGCAGCTAGTAACCTTAGTCCCAAGTACTCTCATACAAGTTATTGTGCAGCATAAAAGGCTAGTCTAGGCTAGGCATAATGTGTATCAGGGTAAAAAAGAAAAACTATTAGAAAACTTGGCCTCATAAGTAAAAAAGCAGCAGTTAACATACTCTGTCATCATATGCCCACTGATGCAGAACAAATGAACATTTGGGTACTATACTAAGCTTACCATCGTACAACAGAGCCAAGAAAAAGAATCTTTAGTATTTGAGCAAAAACTACATCAAATTTTACATGTTTTTAATTACTACAGATCTAGCCTTCCACAAGAGGTAATGAAACAGATCCTGGGCTTAGACTTGAAGGGGAGTTCTGACTAAACTAACAAGATACTTGGTTACAATTTAGAGTGATCACAGAAGAATCAAACATCTCAGTGATCCCCAGCAGATCTTTATGTGATCCACAAACGGGCATGTGTGCATACAAGTAGTGGATTAGGAAACCCTTTTGCTCAGCATCATTATGCAAATGTTGATGCATTATACCCTCTTGTAAACAAGATACATTGTAAGACATTATTATGTTGATTTGCCCTGCACCACCACAGCACTTTTTACCAGACAGTATTCACTGTGTGTATTACAAAGGAATAAAAACTTACTTTATACTAAACCTCAAAAAGAAAGGAAACACGATGAGTCCAAAATACGCTGAGTGCTTTTGTTCATCACTGAACTTCTTCAGAACTAACTACGTTAACCAAACATTTATATAGTCATTTATATCAAACTATTAATCAAACATTGACATCACTTCCACTTCCTTGATACCAAGACAAAACACACAATGTTTAAATTTTTATTTAAACCTGGAAAAACATCTGTAGCCAATGAAAGCTGCCATGTCATTTCTCTTACTTCTAACAATTTATAGACATCAACAAACATATTAACCTGTTCAAGCACAATAAAATAGAATTTTCTAAAATCTTTACATAATATATTATGGTTAGCCAATGCATTATTTTTATCATTTCTCTTGATGAATGCCTGGTGTTCATATTTTTTTCCAGGGGTCTTCTGTCTGGTTTTACCTCTGAAATACAATTATTTATTTATGTATTTAACATTTGTTAACCGGGAAAGTCTGACTTGGAAAGAGATAATTTTTCAGTGGAGGCCCAGCGAGAAATGCTCCAAATGCATGGCTTTGTAACGTGGGAGGAAACCGGAGCACCCGGAAGAAACCCACATGAATGCAGGGAGGACATGCAGTCTCAACCCAGAAGGCACTGCAGCCGAAAATCGAACCGGAGAACCTCTTGCTGCAAGGTGACAACACTACCGCTGCACAACTGAGCTATCCAAACAGCAAGATACATCACATTAACAGAATTACAATCAAATCTACCCTTAAATTTTATCTCAAAATTATTGTATTTCATCACAAAGCTGTTTGAAGTATAAATAAAGCTACAAAACTTACAATTTCCACATTTGAACATACCAAATGAATATTTGAACCCACCATAATTACTGAAATTATTCTGATTACTTTCAAAAATGCTTCAATATTTTCTCTTTCGTTATAACAAAAATGTGGTTTATTACCCATTACGTTATATAAATCTTGATTACCCTGCACAATTTTCCAATTTTTTTATCACCACCTTAAGAAAATATGAACACCAAAATCAAAGGGACAATGGATCATGGAAAAGGTCAAGGCAAAGATAAAGGAAGAAATCAACATGAAATAAGAACAAAGAAAATAGTAATATTATTTACCCTATTTATAATTTCAGTAACCTTGAACTCTGTGCTGCGGTGGTGCAGCAGTTATCACTGTCACCTCACAGCAAGAGGTTCTCCAGTTTGATTCTTGGCTGGAGCACCTTCTTTGTGGAGTCTGCATGTCCTCCCTGCAGTTGAGTGAAGTTAAAGACATGCAGGTAAGTGCGTGTGAATGGGCATGCCTTCTTTGAAGGTTAGGTGTCGGGCTGGCAACTTGGCACCGTAAAAATCCACTGCCAGTTATTAGTGGACAGGAGTTCCGCTGTGGCGACCCCTAACCAGGAAAAGCTGAAAGACTTTTAGTAACATTGAGCTCTCCTTCACAGTGGAATGTTTTAAGCAAAGGTTTAGTATTCATTCACTGGCTCAAATAGTGTCATAGACTAAGGCACAGCTTTTGTCAAATGCCCACCTTCATGTCAATTAGGATTTATGTCATTTGCCATTAGAGCATCATGCAGACTATAGTAATTCAAAAGCAATAGTAACCTCTATACCAAACCCTTTAAGATCCAGTTTATGAGCTTGCAGGTGATGTCACCTGTAGTGCTGCTTGATGATGATACATATTCTTCATCCCATCCTGCTGGCCTATCTCTTGGACCCATTCCTCTCATTTACTTGTCCCGTTTCTTAAAAAGCAGGGAGGTAGTCTGGTGAGCTAGATTCAGTTTACATACTACAACAAATCAGTGTCTCAATGAGTATATTGAGAAAGATTTGAAGGTTTACCCCCCTCCGTCCACCCACACAACCTCAAGGGGGGCGATCTATAGATTAATCTTCTGTAGTCAGCTATTTAGTTAGGTCAACTTTAAAAATTATTTTAATATTGCAGATGGGATCCATATATTTACCCATACAAATCCTATTAATATCTTTACAAAGGATACTACCATAAGCTTGTGGCTTGCAATCACTAGATTTTCACTCTAACCTATTTTTGAACAGAGGTACATTGACCTTTACTATTATTTGGTGCTCTTCCTGTATTCAGGAACAGGTTCAATATCCTTCTTGACTGGATAAAGCATTTCCCCCACATGTTCAATCAGAGCATTTAACTGTAGATGAGCTGGCTCCCAAGACTTGCTCTTAGGAGCATACCTCTCAACTGTCCAGATTTTCATGGAATGGCCAGATTTTTGCCTCACATTTTTTGGTCTTTTCCTCATAACATTTGTGGTTTTCTAGGAAATCACTCAGGACTGAAGTCACTAAATAACTATATACAGTTGAGTTTCAGACTTCATATCCTTCAGTAAACACATGCTAACACAAATCTTGTTTTCTTAGTTAAAGAGCAATATTAAAAATCTGTCCCTATTTCAGTGCCTTTGTCCCTCCATTATTTTAGACTTTGTCCAGATTTCTTCTGTTGAGAGATATGCTTAGAAGTTAGTTCTTGCTTTAAAAGTTTAGTTCTTCCTTCTATTATGGCACTTCCGTAAATTCTTTCATATGAAACTGGGACAAAGTACTTCCACCTACACGCCAACAGTAATACATGTTTTAACCATTCATTCTGCCAAAACTAGTAGTACTACTTCCGTTTTATTCTTATTGTAATGTACTCAAATCTCATGTTTTTTTATGTTGAGTTCTTCTGTGATTTTGCCATAGATTACCATTGTTCCATCTTCATTACATGTCTACTTGTCTGTCTTCTTATTATTACAAGTGTATTAACTTAAAAATATATTTTACCACATATTAAAAACTTTCCAGCAAAGGCACATTTTCAGATAAAATGTATTTTTGCAGTGTCATCATGCTGTGCTTAGCAACATATTAGTGCTAAACCACAAAGGTTCCCATCTGCAAGATTACTCACTCAGATGGGTTTGTCAAACTAAGATGAAGCCCTCTGCCCATTTTCATCCCATTATTTTCCAGGTATGACACAAGTGGTACAGTAGTATGCTTTGCAAAATCTGTTTCTACTTGAAACTTTCTCCGTGAAAGTCTCCTGTGGCAATAAGCTACTGGATAAGGTTGCTATGACTTAAGTTCCAATAGACATGTAGAAATTGCTTATTTTAATATTTCTTCCCAGTCGTTAATCAGGTTATTCACATCAAGACCAAGAGTTGGGCTAGTCATTCTGACTCTGAGTGAATTTTGCCAGCACACTGCTGATTAAAAACCACCATGGCATTCATATCAGTGAGATGGATTATTGAAGTATTACATAGCATGTCACCTGAAGTAGGTAATCGAGAGTGCAGTACCAACAACCCCTCCCCCATGCAAGACTACAGTGTCAGTACTGGAATGTCATTCTAAGCACTTTGGAGCTAGTGTGTCTCTGTTCCTCCTTACATCTGAAGAAATGCGTCTTTTTCTTGACCACAGTTTTATTCCTGGAAGTTGCACTTTTTGCAAAAATGATAAATGCTGCTCCTATCACAATCCCACCACAGCACCTCAGCTGTCATTACACCAAATTCTCAATTTCCAAAATGCTTTAGTCACAGACATAAGCAATTCTGTAATACAGGTTATGCCACTCTGCTTCAGTTTTAGTGTACTGTACACTGCAGATACAAACCATGCAGCATTAGCCCTAAGTGCTGTTGAGCTGTATCTTGTAGATCTAATTTTGAAAAGATTTCCTGCTAAATAGATTGAGGTTGACTAAATAAGATTACTGCATTAAAACTCTTGCATTCCATCTAGCCACAACCCCTTTTTCCCCGTTTTTGCACATGGGGTGGGTGTATCACTTCAACAGTGACAATCATTTAGAACCAAGGTTTACAAACTGCCAGGTGACTAGCCCTGCAGTGAAACACCTCACACTTGCATGCACACTCACACATGTAGGGTTGCCAGCTGTCCAGAATTTTTCTAGACGGTCCAGAATTAAGGGACACTGTCACTGACATTAAAGTACATAAGAATATGTTTGAATGCGCCCAATAATACTGTACGACAATCCCGAGTGGAGGTTAATGCACACTTCTATTCTGCACACATTTTGCTTTCATGTACATGTCTAGAATTTTTGACAGTATCCAATCCACCTATTGCATGTCTTTGGAATGTGGGAGGAAACCCGCATGACCACAGGGAAGACATGCAGACTCCGCACAGAAGGCACACCAGACATGAATCAAACCAGGAAACCTCTTGCTGTGAGGTGACAACACTATCCTCTGTACCAGTGTGCTGCCCAATTAAAACTCTGGCATTATCCCTCCAAAAGGGGCTTTACATGGTTAAAATAAGCTATTGTTCAAATATTACAGCATTCATAGTTAACACAAATATATGCCACCATGCTGCAACACTATCAACACCATACATAATTTAGAAAAATTGCTTTGCAGTTGCCTAATAGAAAAAAAATAATAATAATATTTCCAAAAAATACATTAATCACCATATACATTACCTGGTGCTAGGACACTTGGACATCTCTGTATCAAAAGTAACATTGCTGATGTTCTCCTTCAAAATTGTCCTTCTGAAGGGCATTAATGTAATAGACATGAGGATTTTCGTAAACGGTGTGTTTCAGAGAACAGCCTCTCCAGTACTGTAATGGGATGGGGGGGTGGCTACCCCATGTACAAGCTGTAATTGGGAATGGCTGGCACTGAACACAATTGCCAATAATCGTTTAAGCAGCCACTGTTAATATCACAGCCATTTAAATGTAGCTCCCTTATACTGATTGGCAAAAAGATCTACTACGTACATATATGAAAAAATTGAATTTTTTTTTGACTAGAGCTGATTACTGTTTTTGGTCCTCAACTGCTGAAGACACTTTCCTATCAGCTTGAGGGTAACAGCTTACATGCATAGCCGGCCTTAGGCATAGGCCAACTAGGCAGCCACCTAGGGCGCTGCTGTAGCAGGGGCACTTTTCCAATATTTATCTGGTGTAGGTAGACCAGGATGGGGGCACCAGATGGTGTGGTGGGGGGTGCCCTGGAGCCCTTTTGCCTAGGGCACCAGTTGACCTAAGGCTGCTCTTACTTACATGATGCTTCAAAGGAGGCTTTTAAATGTTATCTGAAAAAAATAAAATAAAACTATTTTGCCAGACTCTCAGTGGTTTTGTCTTAGATGCATTTATTGTGGGACATTTTACCTTAGTAGAATATTAGGACCATATTTCTCAACTGTCCAGAATTTCACAGAATGCCCAGACTTTTGCCTCATATTTTGGTCTATACCTCAGAAAATCTATGATTTTCTGGAAGGTCATTGACAAATAAAGTCACTAAATAATGACAAATATTTTAAGTTTAAAGCTTAACATTCTTCGTAAAATGCATGCCAGTGCAACAACTGTTTTTCTCAAGTGTTTTAAGATCAACATTTAAAATTTGTCCCTATTTTTGGGCCTTTGTCCTCTTTTATTTTTGGCTTTGTCCAAATTTCTTTCACTAAAACAGTTGAGAGGTAAGATTAGCAGTGCTTTGACATATTACTATACCAGAAACACTCCTCAGACCATTAGTAGCTATATATTCCGATCTCATTCCTCCAGAAGTATAGCATACCTGACTGAGATGTTGTCTTTCCTATCTTTTATTGCAAAATATAATCTACAGGAAAGTTTGTTACCATGCAGAGGATAAAGAGAGAGACACAGAGAGAAAGAAAAAGGAGAGGTTTCCTACTAGTCCCAGTACACTACCACCACTACATGTTGGTGAAGTGAATTTAACTTTCTGGGACTCAACTAACCACATGCTGCTCTGCAAAGCAGTTGAAGAAAAATGTGGAGAACTGCTGTAAGCACAGTTAAGGGTGTGGCTGAGTTTTGTACATGTACAGATGAGGAAGTGACAGTCAGGAAAAATGTATTTGTACATCTACAGTTAAAATGCTAACAGCCCAGCATCAAGCATCAGAGCGCTGCAATAAAAGGTAGCTGTCCCAAGAGGTATCCACACAAGAATGCACAGATGGCTGTACAAAGGCTCAAGACACCTACAATACTAGCTCTTCATAGGTAGCTTATAACTTGAAACTGTGGGCAGAAAGTTAGCCTGAGTCGCATATATCAAGTATGGATAACAGTACTGGGAAGCACTGGCAGACACTGATGCCAAGCCACCAAACAGATACTCCTCCCACGTATCAGTCCAACAGGTGAAAACATAGTGTATGTATGTGGGTGCTACAATTTTCCCCTAACAGACCTGTTTGTTTTTTAATTGATTTGTACAGGTTACAGGTCACAGTAAAGGTGAGAAAAGCTTTAAAATGATTTATTGTGGTCTCATTTTTTTATATCACAAAAAACTGTCATTTTAATAGGGGTGTGTACGCTTTTTATATCCACTGTATCTGCCTACCTCTTACATACACACACACACACATGCACACATGCACACACACACACACACACACACACACACACACACACACACACACACACACACACACACACACACACACACACAAAACTACCTCTCACTTATCTATTCATCTGCAGTCCACACATCTTCTGGAATTCAAATTCTGCACACACATGGAAGATGAAGATGTAAACAATCGGTCGTACAGATGCAGAAGACTTTGCAACCTGTTTTTGTCTTCTGCATTTGTGTGACAAAATGCAAAGATCATTCTTAAAGAAGAATGCCCTTAAAAAATAAATAAATAATTTGTTAAAATTAAAAGAAAATTAATGTCCCGGCCAGCCAGTCTGCTTGACTGTCTCTGATCCAGTGGGGTGCAAATGCACCCCCTTTTACCTGCCTGTGGCCACCCTTGCCACATGACCTAATTAAACTTAAAATGAATCATGATCTAAAATGTCTCGCCTTCAAAACAGGTTTTATACTAATAGCATCATTCATCCCCGGAGGTGTGTCAGCTGTCAACACATTCATCAATCTATATTCTTAATTCTCTAAAATGTATTTCATACCGCTCCTCTAATCTTCTCAAATAAAACATCCAATACAGAAAACTTAGATATGTTGTTCGTTTGTTTCCTTAATATGTTTATTTAATCATTAATTGTAACTTGTCTCCTGATGTCAGAAAAATGATCTCGGGGTGTGGCCAAGAAGGTGAACTGCTAGCAGCAATAGCAATTTGTTCTGCTGTCATAGCATCAATTATGATAGGATTTTATTTCCCAGGAACTTCATAATATCTTAAATATTGAAGGAAAGATTCAGAGGAAACCTTTGAAGTTTATTCAAAAAATAATCCATTTCTCTGCATTTTTTTGTCTCAACATTTCACAAAAAAGGCTTAGTTCTCATGAAGCAATTTTCATATAATCCATCAGTTAAAGAATTACAGTCTTTACTCAGTAATATTCAAGATCTTTCACTTAAAATTGATAAACTAATTTGATCCATTTTTGTATCCAAGGAAGAATGCAGTAAATAAAAATACTTAACGAAATGGTTAAGCAACAGAAGACAGATATCTAGAATAGAAGAAACACTAAATGGCATTGATTTTAGAATTGCTGAAGGAGAAAAAAAAAACACACACTTTTTTTTTTTTTTTTAACAAAATTCATTACTGGACAGAACTGATTACCTCGAAAATAGATCTAAGAGGATCAACATTAGAATTTATTATTTACCAAAAAAGCAAGAAGATAACATGGAGAATTTCTTAACTTTCTGACTTCCAAAAATATTAAACTTACTAGAAGCCTTATGTTTTGGAATTGAAAGAGCTCAGATTCCTGACAAATCCTTCTACAATGACTCTCCACCGAGGTCTGCCATTGCCAGATTTGTTTCCTGTCAATATAAGAAAAATGGTGCTAAAGACTACATGGTCTAACTCAATCAAAATGGGAAACAATTAGATTTTATTACTAATCTTCAGTGGTAGCAAAAAGGAAAGGATTTATACCATTAAAAAGGAACTGAAGAAAAGAGGAATAAAAACTCATTTATTGTTTCCTGCCAGCTAAGACATAGTACCTTCCACATAAAAAATAGCATTAGTGAGCTAGTGAATAAAGTGAATAAAATGTATTAAAATATATAAAAATGAATTAAAATGCAACCCCAAGTTCCCACATTTAAAAAAGTTACTCTCTTGATACTATCAACTAATCGGGTTACCAAAAACCCAAAAATGATTGTTGTATGGATTTTAATCATTAGTAACATTGTGTGCTTACAATCGTTGTTTTCAAGTGAAAAAGAATGGTTTAGAAAATAACACATATACTGACTATGAAAATATAAAGAATCCTAATATTAAGGATAATTACTCCAATGGGTCTCTAGTGACCTAAACCTTGTCACCACAATAAACAGGACATGCTAGAGGGATAGATTAGGAAAAAGAAGAAAAAAAGAGGAGAGGAAAAATTATTTGGAAAAATTCTATTTTAATGCCTAAAATAATTAATACTTATGATAGTAAAGGAATGAGGGTCTATATCAAAGCTCGAATGGACAAAAGGCTGAATGCTCTTTGATCGAACTTTAAAGATCGAAGGCACTAAACAGAGAAGACACGGAACAGTGATTTTTTTCCCAGGGAAAAATCAGATGTTTGCCATTTCCTCCACTGTGGTGCGATCTCAGAGTTGGTATATTTAATTAGGGGTTGTGGGGGATGAAGCTCCCCATTTTGTATTGTGTGTATGTATATATATATATATATATATATATATATATATATATATATATATGTATATTTTTTTTTTCCCCCCCTAGGAAAAAAATCACTGTTCCATGTCTTCGCTGTTTAGAAGTTTGATCTTTAAAGCTTGATCAAAGAGCATTCGCTCTTTTGACCATTTGAACTTTTGCTATAGACACAAGGAATGATGTCTTGTAGTAGTGTTCAAAATACAAGGAAGACTATATATCTTTGTGAATATTTATTGGATTCCAGGAGTCGGAGCTAAATGTACCAAGAAATATTTAAACATTATCATTTCAAATTTGAAATGAAGCTTCGTGATGGCTGCTGATTTTAATTGCTTATTAAACGTAAAAGACACTAACCCATCTTTTCCTCCTAGATTATCTGCTGCAGCCAAGTCTTTATTAAATAATTTTGTTAAATTATTTAAATATATTAAATGACTTTTGGTATCTGATTCATTATTCTATATTCATTATTCATATAGATTCAGAACTCAGTCTAGAATATGTAGGGTCTTTATATTGAATGATTTAATCTCTATGTTAGGGGAAAGTTAAGATAGTTTCATGGCCATTATCAGTCTATATGACAGTATAGTTAACCCAAGAAATTTTGTTTCATGCAATAGATTACCTGCATATATAATGAAAATAAAGGAATTTAAAAAGTGGTTTCTTAAAGAAATTCAACATTATATATTTTAGCAATGGAGAGGTTTCAGATGTAATTCTATGGGATTCTTTAAAGGCATGTTTATATGGTAAAACAATGGGTTGGTATATGAAACAAAAGGAAGCAAAGGGATAAAGCATGAATAGAACTACAAATACAAATTAATAAACTAAAGCTCATCATTCAAAAATGTAATAAGGGTCTATTTAAAGAAATTAAAAAATTTAAAAGAAAACTTCAAAATTCTATAAAATAAAATTTCAATTAATTTAAAGAAAATGCAATTACAGTCCTATTCTTTAAATCCTGAAAGTATACATAAATTAGCCATTAGATCAAAAGATTTTCAAATCTAACTATACTAAAGGCAGATCTGTACCAGGTAGCAATAGAAAAGTTAGATATAGAAGATAGTCAAGATGTAACAAACTTAATGAAACAAGTGATACTACAAACAGAAAAAGTAGTTAGAACATTCTTAAGAAATAATATACATAAATTAAGTAAAGATCAAATAAAGATAATAGAGAAGCCCAACACAATGATGGAATTAAAAAACAAATGGTAAAGCCCCAGTTGAGCATAGGAGCATAGGTGAATACTAGGTTAACTGCCCTGAGGGGTCATTTTAAGCCTAGCCAATAACCCAAGGTCAGACTCAAACCCTGAATTTTGTGTCTATAAGGTGAAGACATTACCTATGATGTAATGATGTAATTATACCAGAACTCTACAAATTACCACCAAGAGAGACATTAGTTATTTTATCAAAGTATTTTTTCTAGTAAAAATTTTAATATTCCTCCATCTTGTAAATATACACTTATTTCCCCTATTTCCATAATTTTAAAGAGTTATATTATTCCTCCTAAAGGGCCATATCTCTATTAAATATGGATTATATGTGTATTTACAGTTAACAGACTCAAATATTTTCTTCCTTGGTTAATTGGTGAATATCAATTTTTTTAGACCAAATAGGCAATTTTGTGATAAAATTATTACATTAAATGAGTATGCTAATAATATCAAAAGTCATCAATAGCTAGTTTAGATGCAAATAAAGTATTTGCTTTTGTTGATTGGTTTTATTTCTCTTCTGTACTAGAAATGCATAATTTTATAGATAAAGACAGCAGTATTGTGAATAAGAAATGCATAATTTTATAGATAAAGACAGTAGTGTGATTAGTTGAATGAAATTATTAAATTAGGATCCTCATGTCATTGTATTTTATAAATCAAGGAGTTTGTTGTTAATAATATTAGGATCAACGTCAGAGGTAATTTCAGTTGCCAGGTGAAGGGAGTAGTGTACATGGCTGTATGTAAACTGTGCCCTACTTTTTATGTGGGGATGACAGAAAGGAAGTTGAGGCAACATATTTACAAGCATCTAAATGATATTAGGAAAGCTAAGGCCTCTAATGCTCTATGGAGACATATTTCTTCCCACAGTGGGCACAATTTTTCATTTTGTGTTCTGGAACAAGTAGAACAACTCCCAAAGGGTGGTCACTGGTCAATTTTATTAGAGGAACGTGAGTTATGGTGGCAAATTTTGTTGAATGCCACAGTACCACCTGGCCTTAATGATGTGATCAGCATTAGCAGTGTTCTAAAAAGGAAAGCATATAACAGATGAATTTTATTTCAATTGAATTGTGTGTGTTTTTTTAAATTCAAGTGAATAGTAGGGGTTTCGTCATGTGATGGTGTTCACATGACTTGCAGAGAGTATTTCAAGGAAGTGTTTTTAAATTTTTATTATGTCTGAAGAAGTCTTGTTGATGAAAGCGCTAACAACTGTGGAATAAAGAGTGGTTCCTGGGACTGTACTGTGGTTCTTTGGTGTTCTGAGTCTTCTACAGGTGCTTGTTCTTGTTTTCAACAGTATTGTGATTAGTTGAATGAAATGATTAAACTATGATCATTTCTCAATAAAAATATGCAAACAGACAAAGTAGGGTTGCCCATTACCTCCATTATTATTTGCTTTCATGACTGAACAATTAGCAAACTTTATAAAGTCTAATTTAAATATAAAAGGTTTTAGAATAAATGATGGATTTTAGAAGAACTAACTTTTTACAGATTCATTTATTGACAAATGGTGATACTGATCCATCTTTTGCTTCATTAAATCACTACAATTATTTGAATCTATCACAGGACTGAGTTTTAACAATAGCAAAATGAATATTTTACTAATTAATAATGAATAAAATGAATCTATAAAAAGTATACTCAGTTTAGTTGAGATAAAAAGCAAGTTAAATATTTGGGGATCACTGTTAAATAAATCAACATGAAATAACATTTTAAACAATTTATTAGTAAATGGAATAAAATGTCTTTACTATGGAAGACAGGTTAATTTTAACTAAGATGAACCAAAAACGTGTATATATGTTATTCAGTCAACATCTCTTTTCCCCTCTAGAAAGAGTTTGAAACAATTAATAGTTTACTTTTAAAAATTCTCTAGCACCCAAATAAACCAAGATTGACATTAGGTCATCATACTAAAGAATTGATAAATGGAGTAGGAGTCCCTGATAACAGAACATAAAGCATATAATTCTGTATCAAAAACTGTAGCATTATAGTTAAACTGTAATTATTTGGCCAAATGGAAAAAAAATTCATGAGATTATTTGGCTAAATGTCAATAATAGTATAACCACACAACATACTTAAGATTTCAAGAAACTTTCTAAAGAGGTATTTCACTAAAAATATTAATAAACCATATGATTCGCATTATATAAAGTTTCTAAATGCAATTAAGATATTTTTAAAAATCCTGATTTGAAACCTTTACAATATTCCTGTAGCCTTCACTGTAGCTGTATTGTTCTCCAAAATGCTAGATTTTAAAAAACATAATTTGATTCTTTGGTATCAGATGATAAACACAGGGAAATTGCTTATTTTGGACTTCATTACAACTAAATATGATATAGATATGAAAATTTGTTGACTATACAAATAAAATTGGTACATTATTAGTTTGACAACTGATTTAATGCACAATTTAATAAATATATTTCCACCATTTATAGATTTTTTAAATAATGATTCAGGAAAATGTTTTATCTAAAATATATAAATTACTAAGAAACAAAGTTACATGTTAAAAATAGTTATTGGAATTATTGTATTTTAGTTAAACCATACTAAAGTGTTAGTAGATAAGACATCAATATCGCAAGGAAAGCTACATCTTTCTTGTACTGAAAGTTATTCTCAAGGGCATTTATACACAGAACTTTTACTACTTCTCATACGATAGAACACAAGTAGAATTAAATACTGGATGTTGAAGATGCAAATCTACATTAAAAGATTATTGTATTACAAATACCATATGTTGCCAATAAAGTATTTTTGGGAAGAAATTAATAGCTTTTTTACAAGCTTTGTGGAAAGATATTTAATCTAACTAAATCACTTGCTTTATTTAATGCTCCAATTTCTGGAAGGATTCCTAGAATACAATATCCTCTTCTCTGGAGTCTTTTGACTACAGCTAAGAAAGTTATTCCACTGAACAAGAACATAGAAACTACTCCCTAATTTAAAAGGCTTATAAATATTGTTAATACTTTATGTCAAAACAAGTTAGTCATTATTAAAATGAAAATAGAGCCTTTTTTATTATAACTGGCTCAAATTAAATGTTTTATTAGAAAATATTGGTTTAGGATTTCTATGAAAATAAGAATTAATTACATTTTAAATAATGGATGTAGATAATTGCAAATTTATTATGAATACTTTATTTACAGTGTTTCAAAAATATAATAAAATATAATAAAAATTGATCTCTTATATACTCCTCTAATTTTGTTGTTGTCATACCAATATAGAACACTTATTGTACACTAATGGACATGGTTTTAGTGAATAATACATTTAATAAATAAAAATCACTTTTTTACAAAAAAAAAATGTTTTGCAATGGGTACTCCAGTCACAAATACTTATGCTAATTTAGTTATACATATGTGAAAATAAAAAGTAATACTTTCTAAACTGAATGGATACAGTGATTTAATTTTTTAAGCTTTTTGTTGACATATTACTTATATGGAGAGGTAAGAAGGGACAACTGGATGAATTCATTAACTATTTGAATGAAAGTTTTTTTTTTAATTTTAAAATGTAATATTTCAAAAGTAAGTATATCTGAAAATGAATTCCTTTTAAGGTTAAAAAGAATGAGTTACACTGCAAGGAAATAAAGTACATACTTTCACAGTAGTATACATCTGCCATTTATGTTTAACATAGCAAAAAGGCAGATGCTATGTGTGTCTAGCTAAACACTGATAAAGTTTTGAATGAACAAATCAATGAATTAGTCATGAACTTTAATAACAGGCTATAATAGAGGTAATCTGATGAATACAATGAGTTACTAGCAGGTAGATTTGTTAAGCATGGTCCAACTATTTCTTCTACAGAAAATAAGTATAATAAAAAAAAGGAAATAAACTGCACACTTCACTTATCTGTAACATACATTTATAAATAGTACAGGAAGTGATAACACTGACAGATTTTATGGAATTTAGAATCAGCTAACAATTATATACAGGAAGTTCCAGCCTTTGATTAAAAAAAAGTCTGTGTTTTCTTAACACCTTTATTGATTTAATCACTTGTGACATATGCAAACCTACATGTATATAAAAGTAAACAAAATCATATTAAGACGTTCACATTTATAAGTATTGCACACATCACATATAATCACAGATATTTCTATACAATGTAATCAAATATTACATACATTGTTCAATTCCTTCCTTTTCTTAAAGCTCATTGCTCCTCCAAAACATTTTTCTGCATGTTTTGTTCCCACAATTTCCATTTTCCTATGTAATTTGCTCCTACTCTTTTCTAAAGATTTCACTTCCTGTGTATGGTTGGTTTAGACTTTGATTTCCATTTTCTAACAATTTTTATTTTTTTATTTTTTATTTTTTTTTTTGGCAGCCACCAGCATTAAACTTAAAAATGCCTTAGTATGTCTAGGCAATTTAGATCCTGTATCCCAGCTCAAAGAAATCACTTCCTAAGTTACATTCTGAAGGGAATGTTTAAAGTCTGCCAACCCATTACACTCAAAAAACACATGCTCCTGGGTATTTCTTTCTTCTCCATCATACCGCCAGCATTTGCCATCTACCTGATGGAAACATTCTTTGGAGTCTGCTTGGGGTATAAAGGTATATATGCAAACACATTTAAGAAAAAATCTTAAATCTTTTAGATTTTGTTGCATATTAGGGAGCCATATCTATATCCTCCCATTGTGTCTTTGTGAATTGCTTTATCTATTCTCTCTTCCCAGTCTTTTCTGACCTCCTCAGATTGATTCCTCTAGTTATTTTGCAATATTTTATATCCTCTACTAATTATTCCATTTTAATAGCAGCTTCTGTTCTAGATTAAACTAAAAACTCAACCAGTGCAGGTCTTTCACTTGGGATTCCTCTATCCCTTTCTCTTGGCCTATACTCCCCTGATAAGAGAGGCAGTCTCAAGCCTGTAGTCCAAGTATCTTTTTTGCTTCTTCCCATTCCATTACCTTTCCCTTTCTAAGTATCTGTTCCCAATACCGTGGGTTCTTTTGCCAGCTTCCTCTAGTAAAGTCTGCCCCCCTCTTGCCTTCTCTGTACCCCTAATTGCAGTCATCCCTATTAGAAGAATTTCCCTTTTCCATTCCTGTGTTAGGTTTATTCTTAGCATACTTTCTACTTTATGAATATAATATTCAGTATGACTATTTTTCTCCTTAAAGGTCTGCATTCAAAATCCCATATAGCTCTCATTTCTATATTTCTTGACCCCCCACTTCATCACCACCTCTTTCCACTTTGAATTGTACCTTTCTGCTTCCATTATGTACAATAGACTCTAAAATATCCCTTCAAATCAAATAATGCTGAACTACCTTGTGCTTTTGGAAGGATCACTTTATCATACTTGACTGTTACCCTCTTTCTTTCACAGACAAAATCCTTCAAATCTTAAAATTACTATTCACAACTACTACTCTGACTGATAAAAATGCCTGACCAATGTACAAAACTAAGAGGGACTAAACATTTTTCTGCTTGTATTTTGCTATCCATATCCCAAGAGCTTCCAGTTTCTCAGTTTTTGTATTATTTTTTTAGTCTCCTCCCACATATCTTTAGTTGCCATAATCAAATCCTTTTTAATCCACATTGCTAATATTTAATTTTATCATGTCCCCATAAATATGGATATTGTTGAACCAATTCATGTGTAGGTACATAGTTTACAGCTTTAGCCTTTGTTATCTTCATTAATTTTATATCCCCAAAAAAACTTAGAAAGCACATAATCTTAAGCAGAAATTATGCTATAAAGAATAAAAAAACTTTCCTAGAATAAATAACTAGTTTCAGAAAAGGAACATTCTGCTGTACTGTAAAGTTTTTCAAAGAAAAATATTTTAAGCATCCAATAACATTGGAAGTATATGAGTATAGAACATATGTAGCATGTGATACTATATACGTAGTATATGACAGGAATGTCTTGCCTTCTGTGTTGGCATGACAACAAAAAAGTAAAGGAGCATATAGGAATCATCTTTCTGACATCAGGATACAAGTTACAACCAATGCACTGTATAAACATATTAAGGAAACAAACCATATTTAATTTGTCAGTACTGGATGTATTATAAGATTAGAGGAAGTGATATGAAAGTAATTTTACAGATTAAAGAATATAGATAGATAAATGTACTGAGCACTGACACCTCCAGGGCTGAATGATGCTGTCAGCATAAAACCAGTGTTGAAGGTGAGACATTAATTTAATTAGGTCATGTGACACCAAAATACTTATAAACTGCAAAAAGTGAGATGCAGTTTTGAACTTTATAAATCACTTTATGTGAAAGCAGTATGAAGCTATTTTTTATGGACTACATGGCTGGTTTTATTTTAAGTGACATTGCCTTGTCCATGGTACAATAGAAGATTTCTGCTTGTTTCTTTGTGATTACTTTATCAGACTCTTGTTTTACCTGCGTTTTGGTCATTTTTGTTTTGGAATTATTTTGCAGTTAACTCTTACAGTCCACATTTTCTCACTTTTAGAAATGTATTCTTATTTCACCCTGACCATTTATTTGTGTTAAGATCAGGTATGTCTAGTCCACAGTCTCTAAAAACAGCATTCAAAACAAAAACACACAATTTATAGTAAGACCTTAATGGGATTTGTTAAACATTGGTAATTGTGTAATGTTTCTATGCCCACAGTGCCTATGTTGCAGTCTGAAATACAAGTTATAAGATGGCAAAACTACATGCAAAATTAAACCTCAATAGAAATTAATAAATTAAAGAGGGATACAAGTTTTGATATTGATCATCCAACAAACCTAAATTAGGTTTTTATTTATGAGGGGAGTGATAATTTATGCACTTGGCTAATCAGCAATTTATGCAGCTTTTCAGTGTTTTCTGAGAGTGGAAATTATGCTAATTCACAATCATATCATTCTTACAGGCATATGTAGTCTCATGGTATGGAATTGTAGTACACAGTAGATACTGTTTATCTCTAATTAGAAATATTGTACTCTGCAAACTTAAAGCCTTTGCTCTCCTCTGCTCAGTGTGTCTCGTGTGTGGTGCATTATTTGCCATGACAGAAGGCTGAGACAAATTTGGAAGATAAGAATGAAAGGACAATGTGCAATTTCATTATATAAATTGCTACAGCTGGTCAATAACGTGAGCATCCTATCCTGGTATAGCAATATTTTTGCTCATAAAACCAAGTCTTAGTGGTAAAGCAATGCACTGGGGTGTGCTTCTAAACATTGGGTCCAAGAAGTCAAAGATGAGCCCAGTCATTACATCCGAATACCTTTTATAAGATCCATGATAATTTGGTTAGATACAAATGTTAGATAAATAAACTATAGTGCTGATTGTCTCCTAAGTTACACAGGTGTTCTGTTCAAAAGGTATGAAGGGGGCTCAGCCATTTCAGAGGACCGGTAATTGAAGTTTGCTTCCCACCATCAAATTTTGACATGGCTGACCCCTACTTAATCCATGCCATTTTCCACACACAATTTATTTAAATCCTAAAATGCAGGCATTTTAAAGGTCACAGAAAATTCTACTACAGATGCAGTTGGGTGCTCTGGATCCAGTACCCAGGCAGTATAGTAGTTAGTGTTCCAGGGCAAGCCATGAAAACTTCTGTTCTATTCTCCCACTTTAACATAGAGTAACTTTGAACTTGGCAATATCCTCATCCATTCACTTGCAGAGCCACCTGCCCTTCCAAAAGGTCATAATAAAGGCAAGCTGGATATCAGACTTCTTCATCCCCTTAACAGTCCCCAGATCATCATAAGTAAAAAACAGGTTTTCCCCAACAAGCAAGAGATAATCCAGACCACAATCTCCTGAGTCCCTCCCCAGGGCCTCATCTCACTAAGATATGCCTGGTGCCCTGCAGGAGGAAGCTAGTGAACTTCATCACTAAGTGAGGCAAACAATTCACTATTAACTCTCTTCAAATACCAGGAGGAACAATTGCTTTATTCCATATTTCTCCTATAGTTTTGAACTCCATTTACACAGAGCAAGCCCTATAATAGTGCATGGGGACCTCACTCCTACTGCTTGTGTCTGATCCCCTGCTATCAGTCACTACCCAAACCCATGATCACAGATAAAGATGAAAATGGAGACTGATTTGTAACCAGACTTGCCCTTAACTCACTTTTTAACCATCTCATGTTTTCCAGCAGCTTACTACCATGGAACTATTTAGCTTTTGCACTGAACTCTTCTATAGTAATGTAGTGAGCCCCACCACTCACTTCTGCCACTACCCTCAAAATTCATGATGTCAAAATGTTCCTTTCCCCCAACAACATCCACAGTCAATGTTAGGTATTTCTCCACCCTTGCTAAACATATGGAAAATATTCAGTCACCCAGTCACCACATCACCTGCTAGAACCTCTGAGGCCATCCAGACATAATCATTTAGGACCTCAAATACCTTCCAAATCCAGTCTTTCATTTACATAACTGCCATAGCTACCTTCTTTGCTCTTTGTTACCCATCAGTCAAAAAAAGTGCATGTTAAACTAAACACAACTTGCATACAAGTCCCTTCCAAAGATCAGAAGTTGGTGACTCATGGATAGGGGCAAACCCATTTCAATGAGAAACATGAACCTGAATTAATTTCATTGAATGGATCACAAAACAACTCCCTGCAACCCTGAACTAAAAATTCAATACAACCCACCCATTCAATGAGCTAAGCTCATCATTTATGTCTCACTGAAAGGTAGCTCAAGAGTATCAGTGCATACCACAAGCCTCTCCAACTTGAGAACTTCCCTGATCACTAGTGTTCACAGGAGAATAGATCCACTGTCTTGACAAACCCTGACAACCATGTGATCCAGACTACACACCCTAATCTTCACAACAGTTTCTCTTATGTAGCAGGGGAGGTAAGAGATTAACTTATCCCATACAATTATCTAGACATTTCCAAGATACTCTCACTACACTTTGGGCCCAACCCTTCCAAATCTCACCAGCTGCCACCCTGGCTGTCTGCCCAACTCCCCTAGTGATGATCAGTTGACAGCATAGTGCTTCTTGAGCCAAGTATATGAAACATAGTATTAGTTTTCCTGTTTTCACAAGCAGTATATAGCACATGTTGGCTCTCTCAACAGCAAATGCATTTCTTAACTACAGGAGAAATTTTAGGGACCATTTCATCATATTGGGACCATCAGCAATCCTCTCTAAAATGGTACTGTTTTTGACAGGATGGCCATTTGTTTGATATGCCATGTGTTTCTTGGATTCTTCAAAAGTCTATATGGAGGTCTATTTCTCTTATTGTGGCATTTTTCTGAGGTTATACAAGTGTGAATATGCCTCAGCTCACTCTTAATTCTTGCAAAGTAGCAAAAGTATCCATGCAAGATTTCAGTAGTCCACTTCTGTATGCTGTCTCCATATAATTAGGGTCGCCACCTTTTCAAATGCTCAAAGTGGGACATTTTCTGTAGAAATGTCAGATTTTGCAGGACAAAACATATCCACAGCCACTGGAAAAGTACAGAACTTTACTTTTTTGCACAAATAAAAGCTTATTCTTGTAGCATTTGAGTTGCTTATGTTATTTCATATAACACTTGGGTGTTTCAGATACAAAATAACTGTTTTATGCAACTATTAAAGAAAACTTAGAAAATATTTTTGTGCTAAAATCTCAGGACATTTGCTATTTTTTTAAATTTTTTGCAGGAGACAACTGCCCAAAGAGGGACTGTCCCTCGCAAAGTGGGACAGGTGGTAACCCCATCCATATTATAAGCACAGAAAATTGCACCATATTTGTTTGTGGGTATCCTCTTCAATAGATTTCTTTTTCTCTGCTTAGCTTTAGAATAATTTGATGTAAATGTATTCACATTTTATATTCTGCAGCCTTCAATGGGTCCAAGGATTTAAAACTGTAGCCAACCTTTTCTAATTATGGTAAAATATCTTTAGAAGGCAATCCACAAGGTACATTACAGAGAGTGCTATATGTTTATTTGCAGGGCTTATTAGACTTTTTAACTGTACTCTTTTTAGTTATTTTTGAGTTTTTATAACAAGTTAGGGAAAGTACAGGAAACTTACTTCCAGAGCAAGATGGTTTGATTACTGCTATGGTTATTTAGCATTGCCCTTGAATGAATTTGGATAACAAAACTATATCTGGTCTCTGTTTCCCATCCAATGAGCAGAAGTGTCATTCTACACCTTTACTGCACTGGGCTAGAACAAGGTACTGCATATAGATGAGATTTCTGTCAATACCAAATGAGTCTTGAAATGACATGAATTACTGATCTTGCAGTCATAATGGAGACATAGCTGGATATATGGTCCTCATTTAGTGGCAGCAATTCCTCTCAAGGAATCCAGTATTTGGCGTCCTGGATCAGATATGTGACTAAGGGAGTAACCATTTGCTTTAAGTCTTCAGGTGAATTAGCCTAGGGTATTATTGGGAATACACTCTTTTGGATAGGTTATGCGAGCAGAAAATGCCTGTAGGTTTCTCTGCAGCTATTGTCTATCTCATATTGAGACAACATTTTTACAAGTATTGTCAGACTTCTCAGCAGCTTGGTCTCATCTCATCCACACTGAGCTGGACCGGTTTTAATATTTTGGTCACTGCTGAGTTAATGCCTATAAAATTTACTACCCATGGTAAAAATGTCACCTGGAGTTGATATTTCAATTAGGTATAATTACCTCTGATGACCACACTGATAGAACAAGCTTTTAACCACTTTGTCCAGATCAGGATTTTACTCCAACTGTCACTATCATGAGCTGTGAAATACAGAGCTGCATGTTGCAAGCACAAACATTTTACTAACTAGGCACCGGCTCATAGTACCATCCCAGGGTGCAGGTTGAACCAGCTAAGCGCCTGCCTTCTGATATAGTTCTCTGGTCTTCGTCTGAATTTGGACAACCCCAAGTATGATTGTTAATGTTATCCTATGAGGTGGTTTTACCCTGCCTCATTTTCTAGCTGTATCTGACACTGTGCATTATAATATTACCTTTCAATACCAGGACTTATTATTTATTTATTTATTTATTTAACATTCGTTTACCAGGAAAGTCCATGGTCCTTTTTCAGCAGAGGCCCAGGGGGAAAAAGCTCCATGAATAACAGTAAATTTTAATGCACGAATTACAATCATCAATAAAGTATAAAGTAAACAAAATGGAGAATACATTATTATATTGGATGGGTGTAACTCCTACATGTGGAATTTAAGTATACCAGAATGAATTATATCTGACTGCTATTGCATGGATGCCACCTTTTAAATAAGGATCTGTTTTCTAAGTACTAAAAATGTTTTTAAAAAGTTTCTCACAAGTGGCATTTTTCATCCATTCATTTTCAGCATGTTTCGTCATCATTTACATGTGATTCAAAGTTAACCAGACCAGTACTTAAGCCAGAATCTTTCATTACATTTACTATAAGCTTCCAGACCACTAAGTAACAAGCACCCATGACTGCTGACAGACTGAGCAATGAAATATAAATTTACTGACCCATGCAGCCTAAAGCCACCATCTACTCTACTTCATCTTACAGCACTGGTCTGACTCACCTGATCCCCCCCCCCCCACACACACACACACACACACACACACACACACACACACACACACACACACACACACACACACACCAACAGCTAGGTTTTAGGAGAAAAAGGAACAAGAACTGGGAACTTATTGTCTTTCTTAACTTTATTTATTCTTTATTGACCAGGTTACTCCTACTAGGCTAGTGGTTGCTTTTCAGGGGACATTTGAGGTGGTATTTATACTACTAAGGGAAAGTTGGCCAGAGCATTAGAGAACTTCTCCAACTCTGTTTGATAGGTAGAAAGAAAGAAAAACAACACCAAGTCCAAAAATAAGGTTAGCACTTTCGTTTACTGATTAAGCAGACTTCTTCAGACAACTGACATTACAAAAATTCACAACTTAAATAAATTATCATATCATCACATCACAATACAATACAGAAACCAAGCCTCCATTTAAAGAACCCACATACCCAACAGTAATCAGCTCTATGTTGTGTATTTAGAACACAACCTAGAGCTGATTACTGAATTTCCTGCCTGCACTTATTTTTAAAATCGTTTTTTTCTTAAAACTTGCATTTCATCTGTCTCTGGCCTAGCACTCAAGTGTGGGGTCATTTACTGCACTGTTCTAATTTGTTGATACTTGTGAACCTCTGCTTTCCTTAAAATAAAACAAAAAAAACAAAAAGATCTTGCTTTTTTACCACTTTTCTGAGATTTAAAAAAGTTCAGTTACAGATTTGCTGTTCTGAACTGTTTGTAAGTTTCTTGGAGGCCATTGTTTGCTTGGGCTAAAGGGAAGTCTCTGTGTTCATCAGTGGCAGTGATAAACATTGAGCAGCCTGCCTGCCCCTGTGGGAGTGGTTACTGCCTTGAAACTGTAGTTTTATTGGCCATTTTGGGTCAATTCCTAACTCCTTGATCTCCCTCTCTTAAAACCCTCTTTTGCGCATTTTTGCACATAGCGCAACATCGGGCAGCACCGCCTAATTGGGTTTAAACTATTCCTGGCTCCACAAAGTCTGCTCTTCACTTTTTCCCCTTAGAACTGCTCTATCTCTCACATTAAACGCCATATTCTCATTCTAAGGCCCCTCACTGGTCCAAATAAGTAATTTTACAAGTTAGCACTAATAAACCATAAGCACTACTTACTCTTATACTCTCTACGATTACATTGTCCCCTATTGGTCTGTTTTAATTCAGTTCCCTATATTACTCTAGCATGTCCAAAGGTCAGTCAAAGGTTTCCTCTCCAGTCCAGCTGGTGAATCAAGGAATTTTGAGGCAATGTTACAACTGTCTCATGTACACAGACAACCCTCTCCTCCTCCAAACAGGTTCAAATATATGTGAGAGATGCAACCATATAGCCAAACTGGAGGCTGAGCTCTCTCATCTCAAAACTGGTGTAACCAGTCAGGAGGAGACAGTAACCTCACACAACACAATTCCAGTATCACATAGTCCCACCACAACAGCGAACCAAACACATAAAAACACAAAAACATACTCGGAGGCTCTAAATAAAAATCTACCTAAGCAACAGAGACCTCCAAAGCAGACATTCAAGCAAACGCTACACCAAAACAAAACATGTACAACACATAGCACACAAAGTCAGTGTGCCAAGCAGTCACAGCCCTTAAGGCTGAATAACACACCTGATACTCTTGTAATAGGTGACTCTATTGTCAGACACACTGACGTCCTGCTCACCAGGCTGAATAAAGAGAAGGTCACAGTGGGCTGCCTGTCAGGCGCTAGGATCCGCCACATAACACAAGCACTCGGGTCACTCCAAAGCAAATATAAATATGACTCAGTCATTGTACATGCTGGCGTGAATGACCTGAGATGTACCTCCCTCGACTACATGAAAAGAGACATAGAGGAGCTCTCTGATCATGTAGCCCAGGCCGGTATGACCTTGACCTCGAGCAGCATCTTACCCTCACCTAAAATGATGCCACGGTATAAAGACAAAATGATCGATTTTAACAATTGGCTAAAATTTTGGTGTCATTCAAAGGGGATCCAGTGTCTGTCAGCCTGGGATGACATGCTCGACAAGCCACGTTGCTTCGCTAGGGACGGCTTGCATCTGTCACCCCTGGGCTTTTGGATATTGGCAAAGGCTCTTGCCACCCCCATAGTGCCATTTTTAGGCAAGGCTCAAAAGTCAAACCCACCTCCATAGACAGCACAAGTAACAAGAAACTAAGGGTAATGCTGCTAAACGCCAGATGTCTTAACCTCAAGATGCATGCACTCGAAGCTCTCCTCAGTATGGAGAACATCGATATCTGTGCAGTGACAGAAACCTGGTTCAAGGCTCCAGAGATCACCCCAGCACTACCAGGTTATACCTCATATCATGCTTTTCGGCCCCAAAACCTGGACCGAACCACAAAAGGAGGGGGAGTTTCTATATTTATCAGGGATATCCACACCTCCAGGTTAGTGGCATTGCACAAAGTATCGGAGACCATCCATGTGCAACTGACAGTGGGCAACACTGCTTTTCAATTTATAGCATCCTACAGACCACCCTCTCAAAGTCAGGAATCCCACTCGGCTTTCCTGAAAACATTGGAGAACATGAAGATCTCTCCGAAAACCATTATATTGGGCGACTTCAACTACCCAAACATAGACTGGGAGCATTACTCAAGCCCCAGCACCTTAGCCCAAAGGTTCCTGGAATTTATAAACTCAAATGCTATGGAACAACTAGTCACCACTCCCACAAGAGGGGAAAACATACTAGACCTGATCATTACCAGTATGGGGACTCTATGCTCCATACCAGAAGTATATCCCTCATTGGTAATATCAGACCATAAATTAATTTCACTGGATATCCACATCCCGACCCCACCCCCAGCCCAGAAAACCACAGTGAAAAACTTCTCAAAAGTGAACTTCATACTTCTCAAAACCGAAGTGGAATCCTTCAAGGCCCAGAGCCAGTGGAAACTACGGCCCAAACTGCAGAATCCTATATAAACGCATTCTACGGACATCTCCAGGAATGCATGGATCATGCTATCCCAAACAAAATCAAGACCCAATCATCCAAAGGCAGGCATCCAGTCTGGTGGACCCCAGCCATAATTAAACTGTACAACAGAAGGAGGAAGCTACTACATGATAGAGCAAAATCCCTAAAAGGGAAGGCATCTCTGATCAGTACTAGCAAAAAATTACGATCCCTCATAAAATTCTCCAAGGCCAGCTTCGAGAGAAAAATTGTACAGGACACTAAAGACAATCATAAGGCTTTTTTCAGTTATGTTAGGAACCTGGGATGCAACTTCCAGACTTGTTCTGAGTTGATTCTAAGCGACAAAAAATACACTGAACCCACAGACATCGCCAATATCCTGGCAGACAGGTTCAGTGCAAACTTCTCCACCCCCTCCCCCCAAAAGAGAAAGTATCTATCCCGGCAGAGTGCAGCCTCCCAAACATCTCTGATGCTCAGGTGAAGGCCACCCTCTCCAAAGCAAAAAACACTGCTTCCATGGGACCAGATGGCATCCCAGGTTGCGTCCTACATGAACTCCAAGAAGAACTAATCCCTCAAGTAAAACTGCTGTACAATCTCAGACTCACTACAGGATATGTGCCCAAAGAATGGCATACAGCAACAGTGGTCCCACTCCACAAAGATGGAGCCTCTGCGGACCCTGGAAACTATCGCCCCATAAGCCTGACTAGCCTAGTCTGCAAGGCTATGGAGAGGATCATCATGGAACTCATAAACAAAGACATTGGGGACCTACAGACACTAGATCCTACCCAATTTGGCTTTGTCAAGGGCAGATCCTGCCTTTTGAACCTGGTCAACTTCTTTGAAACAGTCACCAAGGCCATAGATGAAGGGAAGGTAGTCCACACAGCCTATCTGGACCTCGCAAAGGCATTTGACACAATACCCCACTCGGGCATCATAGATAAGCTATCTAGCCTAAATATAAACCCCTATGTCACAAGATGGGTCGCAAACTGGCTCAAAGACAGAAGCCACAGAGTCAGAGTTGCTGGAGCCATGTCAGACTCGAAACCGGTCACAAGTGGCATCCCACAAGGTTCTGTACTGGGACCTCTCTTGTTTGGTATTTACTTTTCTGAGGTACAGGCCAATGTGGGAGGACTATGGCTCACCAAGTTTGCAGATGACTGCAAACTGGGTGCCATAATCGACTCTCCAGCTGACACAAACATCCTTCAAAACGGTCTCGCAGAGACGGATAACTAGTGCCAGAACCATGGTCTAAAGCTAAATGCCAAAAAGTGTATAGTCATACCCTTTGGCAAAAACAATGTGCCCACAAATTACCACACAGGTGGTAACCCATTAAGTACAGAGAAAGTAATTAGGGATCTGGGGACCCAAGTTGATAGCAATCTCTCCTTTGACAACCACATTGCCAAAGTGGTTAGAAAGACCTTCTACATAGCCCACCTCATCATGAAAGGATTCACATCTAGATCAAGAGAGGTAATCGTGCCCCTTTATTCATCCCTCATCAGGCCCATCATAGAATACAATGCCCCCTTTGGGATCTACCTTACCCGACACCTGAAGCAATTAGAAAGACCCCAAAAGTACCTCACCAGGAGGATCAAGGGACTCAAACAGATGCCATATGCTGCTCGGTTAAAAAAACTCCAGCTCTACTCAGTTGCATACCGCCTACTTCGAGGCGATCTATGCCTGACATATAAAGCTATGTCCAACCCAGAATTAATGGACATGCTCCACCTCAGTAAATCTAAATCCCTTAGAGCCACGCGCTCGAGGGACTTAAACCTCAGCACAGAAATAAATAGAACATGCTGGAGGGACAGATTCATAACCCAGAGGCTCCCTTCGCTTTGGAATAGAATTCCAATTCATGTTAGGCAGAGCACCTCACTGACTCTCTTCAAGAAGAATCTTGATGAGTGGATGGGGGATCGTAGGTTTGTCCCGGGGATTACTTACGTGTCACTATTAGACAGAGGCACAGTAAACTAAACTTTAAAAAGGGCACAGTAAACTCAAATCAAGGGGTGGCGTAAGCCAAACATAATCAGCCTAGGCTTATAAATGCCCCAGAGCAGATAGCCTAGTATGAACCTATACTTTCATATTTATCAAAATAGAATAATAAACCATAAAAATACATATCTATTATATAAATAAATCTTAATAACAAAAAATATATATAAATCTATACTTCCAATAAATCACTAAATAAGTATACAATTATGTTAAAACATTGTGTTATCTTGTCAAAGCCCTCAATTTCAGAATACTTTTAAAGGAAACAACATCATTCAGACCCGGGGGCGTGAGTGCATTTAATTTCACTTGCCAAGTCAATTCTTTCTCATCCAATTTCAAATCCATTGGACCTCCCCTTTCATTATCCAAAACTTTTTCCAAAATCAAAAATCTGAATTCATGTGAGGGATAACAATTAATGTGTCTAGCCAGAGCATTATTCAGATTCAATTTCCCAATTGCATAAACCCTGCTCTTTAATGGTCTCTCAGTATGACCCACATAAAAGGCTGGACAGCAGCTGCATAACCCTAAGTAAACAACCCCTTTGGTATTACAATTAAATTTACCCCTAATAGGGAATTTCTTATTTCCAATGTTAATATGATTTTTAACTTTAATGTATTTACACCATCTACATGCCTCACATTTAGACATTCCACAATGGGGGCCATACACTTTTGGTGGGCCCCTTTCAAGGATCATTTTTAAATTCTTGCCTCTCCTAAACACAAAATGAGGTGACTCACTTAAGTTGTTTTTGATAAGGGTGTCATCCGCAAGAAAACACCAGTTCTTATTAATAATTGATTTTAAGAAGTGTGCATCAACAGAAAAGGTAGTAATAAAACTTATTTTAGTACCTTCATTCACCCATGAGTCTGTGATTAATTCAAACTCACTCGCTTGTAGGGAGCTGTTGCTCATGTTCAGATGGTCACCATCATCCAAATCCTCACCTAGCCTTTCCATAGAAGATAGCAATGGTTTAAAGAAACCTGCTAAACGCTTCTTATGTACTTCCTTGATGAGGTCGTCCACTAAAAACCTAGGGTATCCACGTTTTAAAAACATCCCCCTCAAAAGGTTACATTCATCAAGGAAGTCTTTTTCCAAGATGGTCATCCTAGCTGCCCAAACTAATTGACCCTTAACCACGCTTCTCTTTTGGGCAAAAGGATAGCAACTAGAAAAATGCAAAAATGCATTCTAATAGGTTGCTCTCCTGAATATATTTGAGATATATTGTTTCTCAGGAACAATTTTGGTCAACTCAATATCCAAATAAGAAATACTAACTGTTTGAAAATCCCAGATGAAATGTAGAAAATCAGTGAATTTAGTAATATGCTCAATGAATGTTCTAGCTGAATTTTCTTCACCTTTACAAAGGATAAATATATCATCCAAATAACGGGTGTACCATGTGGCCCTCTCAAGGAACATATTATCCTTAAACAGGAAATGTCTCTCCCAATAGGCCATAATAGTATTAGCAAAAGTGGCCCCACATGGAGAGCCCATGGCAACACACATTTTCTGTAAGTAGTATTTCTTATTGAAAAGAAAATAATTATTTTCCAATATGAGTTCTAATAAATAATAAGATCAATACTAGAACCCTCCATGTGATAACTCAAAAGGAATTCTCTTACCCACTCACATCCAATGTCCTGAGGGATAACTGTATAAAGATCACAGACATCAATAGTGAGGAAATTTAGATCTTCAGAGAAGGGAAGCTTATTCATTGTTTCTAGAAAAGTCCACAAGTCCTTACATATCTGACTTTCATTTTTTAATACTTCTTTTAATTTAACATCTACAAATTTAGCACAAGCATACGTAATAGATTGTCTCCCATCAATGATAGGGTGGAAAGGGGGGTTTTCAATATTTTTATGGATCTTGGGTAATCCAAATAATATGGGCATCAAGGGGTAGGAAATGGAAAAATAATTAAATAAATCCAAATCAATCCTCCCTTCCAAAAATAAATCCCTGATGAAACCTCTTATACATTGGTAAGCACCATTTACTTAATTTAAGGAAGCTTTAACATAAGCTTCACTATCCAACAGTGAACACATATGCTGAAAATAATCATTATTGTCCATAAAAATCAAACCACCCCCTTTGTCAGGTTTTAAAATTCATATGTCCGCAAAATTTAAATCCATCAACGTTTCCCTTTCTGCTTGTGATAAATTAAATGTTTCATATTTATGTGACCCCTTATTATTAAATAAGTTCCTAAAGTCATTCTCACATATTCTCTCAAAAAGAAGATTGGAAGGGTGTAGCACAGGGTTAAAGATGCTGGGCACTCTAAAGTCTCTAATCAAGCTAGGATTCGACCCCAGCAAAATGTTTAAATTCAATTTCCTAGTAAAGGATTTAAGATCGATGATACTCCTAGCTAAATCACCCCTAGATGATGGTACAAATGTTAGACCCTTAGCTAAAACGTCAATCAGTAAGGGATCAGGTAAATTTGTGGAATAATTATATACCTTGAAGTCTTGGGTACTGTTATATAATATTTTAACAGTATTCTCGTGATTATCAGAAAATTCAACATTATTAATAAACACAGGACTGGAGCAAGACACACTCTCCGAAGGAGCAACTACCGCCTCCTTCTGTTTTGTCCCTTCTTTTTCCAGAGTTGTTGTTGATGGGGTTGATTCTGTTGTCCCCCATTGTTCGTCTTCTTCTGAAAACCCCGAGAAGTGCCCAAACCTTCCATATTAGGGTTGTCATTACTATTAGTATTATTGGGATGTCTATTAGCAAGCCTGTCACTCCTTCTAACAGTAGCGGCCTCAGTAAACATTTCATCATCCAAGATGCTGTCATTCTTAGCAAGATGTTCATCATTATTCTCAAAACTATTTGACCCAACTGGCCCGTCACTTAAACCTCTATTGCTGTTAGAATTCACAACAGAGGGAGGTATGGGATAGGCTAACCCTTTCCCATAGGCTACAGAATCCCTATTCAGTTTCTTTGTTTTACCATCCTTAATTTTAGATCAAGCATTATCGGTGCTAGAAAAAATATGTACAAAATCATATTTATATCATATGAAATCATTGTCCAACCGAATGTTAGAATCTAATTCAACAAGTTCAGTTTTTAAACTTTCCATTTCAACACAATAATTTTTCACCCAGACATGCATAAAATCGACCCTCTGACGGTCGAATAAACTGAGCAGATCCTTATGAAACACAGAATTCAGGACTAAGCCCGACGGATATCGCCATTGTCTTAGTCCCTTTTGAACTTGTTGCCTTCGGATACATTCATTCAAGTATTGTACTTCCAATTGTAGTTTTTTAAAATGAAACATCTTTAAATCAAATACTTTCAGGTTGTTCACTAAATTAGTTTCAACAACAGTACTACCCGATGCAAAGGGGATTCTTGAATTATTATCAAAGCAACCAGTCAAATCTTTAAGCCGTTCATTAAGAATAGGAACGGCAAAAAAAGTAGGAATGGCAAAAGGAGTACTCACTGTTCCATTAATATTGTTATTACTAACATTGGCATTCAAATTCGGTCGACCATCCAACAAATTTCCACCACTCGGTGAGGGACGAGCGTCCAAAGCCGCCAAGTCAGATGAAGGCCTTCTAGATCCGCCAGGTACATTGGGCAAAAGGCTCCCTGCTGCTACTTGACCTTGATCCTGCGATCCTGAGGTGACACTCTGTAGCCTAGAGGGAACTGGATCCATGGATGTAGTTAAAACGGAACTGCTACCATTTCCGGAGTTGCGAGGCAATATATTCACAACTTGAGTAGCAAGGTTTTGGAAAAGGTTTTGGATAATGAAAGGGGAGGTCCAATGGATTTGAAATTGGATGAGAAAGAATTGACTTGGCAAGTGAAATTAAATGCACTCCCGCCCCCGGGTCTGAATGATGCTGTTTCCTTTAAAAGTATTCTGAAATTGAGGGCTTTGACAAGATAACACAATGTTTTAACATAATTGTATACTTATTTAGTGATTTATTGGAAGTATAGATTTATATATTTTTTGCTATTAAGATTTATTTATATAATAGATATGTATTTTTATGGTTTATTATTCTATTTTGATAAATATGAAAGTATGTTGGGTATGTGGGTTCTTTAAATGGAGGCTTGGTTTCTGTATTGTATTGTGATGTGATGACATGATAATTTATTTAAGTTGTGAATTTTTGTAATGTCAGTTGTCTGAAGAAGTTTGCTTAATCAGTAAACAAAAGCACTAACCTTATTTTTGGACTTGGTGTGGTCTTTCTTTCTTTTTATCCAGTTTTTCTGTTTGATAGGTGCTGTAGGATCTTTTACATCCAGCTAAGCTACAACCATCTCAGACAGACAGGACCTTATTTCAACATCTCATCCAAATGATGACACACTGAGGAGTGCAGCATCCCCCCTTATGGTGCACTACACTGTCAACTATTGATCAGCCTGATGCAGGAATAGAACCCATGGCCTTTTGCACCAAAGATGAGTATGCCACCTGTTGCACCACTGACACTACTAAAGATGACCAGAAGATGAAATAGTCAGCTGAATAAAAAACAACAGCGTAGTTTTGTTGATGTGGAAAAAATGTATCTGGTGTAAATGTGAGACGTTATTAGAATCAGAAAACTGTACTGTAACAACTTAACCCCATGTCCCTTCAGCCTATAAAACTAGATAGGAAGGGGATTGTGATTTGTCAGCATCCCATTACTGAAAATGAAATTAATGCCAGTTTTCAAATTTGCCAAGTGACATTTGTAAGCCTAAACATAGTTTGAGATGAAAAGGAGAAACAGACCTTATTCTTCAGATACTATAATGCACTACTGGAATACACTGGATCTGTAAGGTTTTCAATAGTATTTCGTCTTGCAGGGGTACCCCTTGTAAATTTTCTTTTGGCTCAGGTGTTGCTGTCTTACATACAAGTACGTTTACCACTTGTGCCTCTCAGCCTTCATGAATATTCATTCTAGTCTGATAAAACCGTAAATGTGCTGCTTTTTAACTACTTTCTCTGCAGCAGATGGACCATTTAAGGTCTTTTTAATGGAGCTATAATAACCCTAAATATGTAAAGCACTAGCAAACTATGTGCACTTCTGAAACTCACACATTATGCAGCAATACAACTTGTGATCTATTGCTAAACAGCAGTAGATGAGTTTGTTGGGGTGTGCCATTGCAGGTCCAAAAGCTTAATTCTGTACCTGTTAGGATCCCAAGGACATAAACCCAACCACCACTGCATGCTGCATGTTCACAAGATATGATTTGGAAATCTATTGCCAAATTTCTAATAGAATAGTATAAATTCTTCCTTTATACTGTAATTTCTCTTATTTAACTGGTTCATCTCCTGGGTCATCTGTAGAAATTTTAAGGAGCATAAAGAAAACGGGTGTATATTATGTTATCAAATTTTTAAAAGTTCGAACGTCATATGGTTGAAGCCATATGATCAAACTTTGAAAAGTTCAAAAAGCTAAAAAAAAAAAAAAATAAACAACAGAAAAAAACTACCTGACCATTTTAAGCAGGGGGGCAAGACCCCCTGCACCCCCCACACCTCTGCTCTTTAAATATACCAACTCAGAGATTGCACTACAGTGCAGGAAAGGGAAATCTTCCCATTCTGCATTGTACGGAGATCTCTGTTGACATGCCCAAACTTTTAAATGTTCGATCAGATGGTGTCGACCATAGGATGCTTGAACTTTTAAAGTTCAATAACGTAATATACACCCAAGAAAGCAATCTATGTATATTATTAATCTCTCTTCAAGACCAATCAAAACAACTTCTCATAATCTCATCTTCTGCTCAACTTGTCATCTACTTAACTTCACAACTAATTCAGATTCCTCCCATCTGGGTGAATTCTTCCTGTTGTGAACAAATCAAATTATTGTGGGTTGAATAACTTTTCATTTTTCATTCTTACCTTCAACTTCTCACCACTCCTTTTTTTCTGCCACAAGTCTTGCTGTCATTGAAGCCTTAAACATTCTTCTAGACCCATTCTAAAAAGGAGAAAATAATATTTTGCTCATGTCTAAGGAGGATTTTTTTGCACTCCTCAACTTTAAGTTGTGGAGGTGCCAGACTGGGTGCTGGCCCTAGGTACAAAAAACTAGCTATACCTCTGCTATGTAAGTTTTGCTAATTGTATTTGGTTTTCTTTCTTGCAAATTGCTGTATTGTACAGTCACCTGATCGAATTCATTAATTACCATTTTATTTCTCTGTGCAAAATCTGCTGCTTTCCCTCCATTTTTACTGTTTAAAACCTTAGCAAGTACTATTACAGCAATGTTTTAGCAAGTGTGTGGGCAGTCAGAGATAGTGGTGATTATTCTGTTGAGGATAAGCTGCTTCTGTATCTTGGAAGCTAGCTTTATTGGCTAGAGCCAAAAGTAGTGTAGTATAATGACTATATAATGCTCACAGATTAAATACTTGTCCTATCACAAATTAACTCTGAGACATGTAAACCACACAAAATGCATGGAAAATCATATGCAGAAGCTGTAAAAAAATACTGCCACATACAAAACGGTCACCTGGAAAAAAAATCACCCCAAATCAAGTGACTTAAACCCATTGCTCAATATGTACTAGTGACAGTGAAGGTCCAAAATTCCTTTTCATGCCAGGGCACAATATGGGCACAGTTGCAAGCTGGTGGGGCACATAGGGCATGTGTGAGGAAAAAAAAAAACACCATAACAATAAAGTTGTAACAACTCATAAACCATTATTAAAAATGAAAGGCCATTTGCCTACCAAAAAAAAATGACTGTCATTATCTTAGAAATCCTAGCAATGTTCACAACACAGAAAAACTACCAATTTTTCAAGTTCTGGAATTATAATTTTGCAAAAAAGTATTGGTATACAATAATAAACTATGGGTCTAGCTACCAATACAACAGAGGTAGGAAAATGTCACATGCAAAGTCATTTGGGCCTCAGCAGAAAGAGAAAAAATATCAAGTCAAATTCAAGAACAGCAAGATGGACTTACTTTCTTCTGTGCTGCATGGCTAGGAAGATATTGTTAAAACAAACAGCACATTTTTCCAACATTCTCACATGCACACACACACACACACACACACACACACACACACACACACACACACGCGCACGCGGGATTTCTCCTACTCATGAGGCAAGTGCTTGTTCCAATCTTAGTGCAGTGGTGGCTGGATGAACAGCACTCAACAAGATCCAAGATTGCAGATAGCACAGAGGCACAGAGTCAAAAAGAGACATAAACTGGGAGTGCACACATATTAAATATCTAGGTATCATTATTGAATCTAATTATAAAAAAAATCACTGACATTTAATTGCCAACAACTTATAAACTCAATGATAAGTCTAACTGACAGTTGGAACAGACTCTTCTTCACATATGAAGACATATTAACTTTAATCAGAATGATACTGTTACCTAAAATCTTATTCATTGGCCAAGCTTTAATAACTCCCCCACCTGTCAAAATTAAACAGAAAATTAATAACTTATTACTCAAGTTCCTTTGGATCCCAAAAAAAAACAAGAAGTTTTCTTCTCTGGCATACCACAAGCTGGGATGAAGGAGGTATAGGTTTTCCAAATATTGATTTTTATTTAAACTCTGCATTTATTAACATAGTGTTGCTTTTGAATAATATTCCTTATACATCATATTGGAAATCAATACATGAAACCTTACTTCTTAATAGTAATAGGACATTGCTTGAACCATATACTCAAATACATAAAAGCATCTTTATATGGATTTTAAAAATATACATTCAAAGTGAAAGGTCAAAATTCCATCTTACAAACCAAATATTGCTGTGTAAAAAGCTTATGCTTTCTAATGAATTAAGAATTTATTAATAATTATACTTCCTATTGCCTACACAAATTAATGTTTGATATTGTTTGATACTCAGAAAATGTTAGAATTTAAGAAGGGTGACCTATTACATTGGAATCAATTTCTCTCAGCTAATAAAATAAGTTCTGCAGACTATCAGATATAGTTTGCAAAACTGCAGATGGCTGGACATCCAACCTTGTAAGAATTTTATACATACTTAGCTCGTATCCTCATTAGAGGCATACAATAACAGTAACTTAAAAATCTTGGATGTTATCTCAACAATTATTAATAGCTCACCCAAGAACAATTCATACATCTCTGTCATTTTATACAATTCTCAGAAATGATTTTAGCAAAACAGATGTTTCTTTGTGGAATTATTCAAGTAAAGTTAATAAAGAAGTATTCTCAGAAAAAGTTAAAAAAAAAACTTTCTTTACAGTCAGCTAAAGAATCCACATCTTCCTTGTTCTGGCATGTATACACATGGAAATATTTACATAGATGTTTTTTCACTCCAAATAGACTAGCAATAATGTACAAGAAAGATGAAATGAAATGCTGGGGATGTGGACATCCCGATGCTGACTAGATACATATGGTTGTTAATTGCAAAATAATTTCCCCATTTTGGTTAGACTTTAAATATCTTTGTAAAGCTCTGTGGAATAACTGTATAATTTTTGACTACCTTATCCTTTTCAGTGTTCCTGTTCCTGATGTCATTCATAAAAACCAAACATTTTTACTATGGTCTATCCTCTCTATAGCAAGGAAAATTGTTACTAAAAATTAGAAATCCCAATCTACTCCTGTCTTTAATGTTGAGTTTATTCATCTTGTGAAATACATTTGTAAGAATGAGATTGCTAATATAAAAGCAAGGACTAAGAACATAACTCATCATTTAATTGCTCGGACAATATTGTCTAATCTCTTAGAGAAATATTAAGTGTTCTCCTGTATATACCGCTTTTCTAATTGTTATGGACATTGTATACAGTTTATTCATTTTTTCTTGTTACTATACTGTTATGTTATTGTGTTATAAAATGAATAAAAACATTTTGGGGAAAAAAAAGTATACCTTAGGATACAAGCCATTACATCTCACCTATGACATACATAGCTACATAATTGCAGGCTTAGCTAAGCATTTATTGGTGGTCTTAAGTAGCTGGGTAGAGCATACCACGCAGGAGGGTCTTGAGACGTGAAGTAACATATACAGCCCATGTGACACAGCCATGATGGGTTTTGTCCCAAAAATAGAGTAGCACAGAAGCAGATGTGTACTACCAACTAATGTAGATTTTGTTTTTTGCTCGTGGGAGGGCGTAGTATGCCTGTGCTTTATATACAAACATATTTGTTATAGTGTGGCTAGGTAACCCATTGGGGATCATTTATCTGTACAAGGCATGTGTGTTACACAGCTTCCTGCACTATTGTTGGCACAGCTGGTAGCCCTCTGACTGTTCCTGCAGAAGAGTGTCCATGCTTTGCTGCAGATACCACTCGGCATCACTGAGTGAACTGTACTGGTAGTACTGCAAATGTTCCGAGCAATAACTTTGGGTTTGATGCTCAGTAACCCATATCAGTCACATGATTGTATACCATTGTTTATGAATTGTGCACTGGCTATGCTCATGTGCTTCCTGAAATGCAACATACAATTTATATTAATCTCAGTTTCAGTTCGAGTTTTGAAGGAATGCGTTTTTAGTTTTTAAACACCAAAGCAAGTAGTACAAGAAAAGAGAAGGAAGAGGAGTGGGAAAAGCTAAAAAGGAGAGGACTGAGGTTTACAGATTTTAAAATGATATACCAGAGACAGCAAAAACAAAACCTGTTTAGTAGATGTGCAAAGATGCTATTTTAAGATGGAGGGACAGATTTAAAAATACTGAAGCAAGACTATCAGTTGCAAAATATGGAATAAAAACATAGTATTGCAAGGGACAAGAGAAACTGGTGGAACTCATAAACTAAAGAGAGCACAAGATGTAGCTGCATTTTGTTCCCCACAGAAGCATAAAATTGCAAGTGCTCTCTTCTTCCAATATGAAGGTCTAAGCTGAGCAAAACGATGTACTATGTGTCATGGGGCAATAAACACAATTCAAGAATCACTGAATAAGATTCTATAGTAAAGTTAATAGTCATTTTAAGAAAGCACATGAACCTGGAAACTCTGGTGTGAGCAAAGATCGGGGCTCAGTTTGTATGACAGCTAGATAGGATGAGAGAAAAAGCAGAGAATACCATTAGGACTTTGCTATGCACATAGGGATCTCAAGGACTAAGTCATATTAACACATTTCCAATTAATTTAAAGGTAAGGAGCTGGAAGGGGGTTGGAACCATGACCAAAGTAGACATGAAAATGATGTTTTGAGCTGTTGGAATAAGGGGAAAAAATTGCTACCACTTGTTATGAACTACTGTTGTTCATAAAGGATCTCTACAAGTATAATGGAGGGCAGCGAGTATTGGAAGAGCATGGTGGATCATAATGCACAAGACTGTTTATATAGGGAGCTCTGGAAGTTGTTGGGGGAGAAGAAAAATGATGGGAGAAAATATGACCTAGGCAAAACTGACACTAGAATTTAATAAGGCATGAGAATGATGGTGGACTCTGCAGGAATAAACTCTTCATAATATGACAGATTAATGAACATACTGGAATAAACAAGTTGTAAAGGTAAAGTGTATTAAACAAGGTCAGATTAAAGGGATTTAATGAATGAAGGACTTTTCTGGAACAGTATTTAATGCAAGTGAATAAGCAGTGACTTTGCTTGCTTACACTAGTTTGTTATATTCATTTAGCCTAGACTAAATTTTGTGCACCTTTAGCCAATTTTAATGATTAGGATAGAGATGAACTTGGGGGTTAGTGGTAGGGTTATCAGGTACCTAGAATTAAGCAAGGTCCTTGATACAATTCAACCCTTGAGGCCGGGGAATTTGAGGGGCTGTGGAGGGGCCAAGTCTAAGGAACTAGATAGCTGCAGATAGGTTGGTGCTATGTTACATTTGATATGGTCTGGATATTGTTGTTGTTGCAGTACATTGGGTATGGAAATATGAATGACTAAAGTGAATGGTGCTGCAAAGGTTAGCCAGCTAGTCCAAAAGTAATGTAATATAGTAGAAAAGTTGAGCTTCTTCATATTTGCTTAGCTGCAGAAGCCAATAAGCCTATGTGGTCTGCCTTTCTTAATAAGACCTCTCTTACCCTTTTATTCCCTCTCTTGCCCCATGTCCTCTTAAATGCCTTCGGTAATACACTACATAGCTTCAAAACCCATGCTGGGAAGAAACAGAATGTATGTTTGGAGATCCAAGGAGAAGTCCCCCCCCCCTTAACCATCTAGCCTGCATGACCAGGTTGCATCTCTTTACATCTCCTTGATATAATCTTTGTGCACCAATATTTTCCTCATCTCTTAGTAAGAGGGGCTCTAGTACTAGTCATATGGATAAACTAGTCTTTCTACAGATTGTTTCCAGCAGTCCCATGTCTTTCTTTCCTGGCCTCAAAAACGATGTGCAGTAGTTGAGACTTTCTCTTACTAAACTTTGAAGCCTTTCCAAGCCTTTAATAAGACTTCCCAACATATTCCACTGTTGCATCTACCTTTGTGTCAGATGCAGAGTGGTTGGCTTTGTTCTCTAGTACCTCAGGTATAGCCAAGGGAAACAGCTTATACAACCCAGCCAAGTTCTCTGCAACATTCTTCTAATCACTTTACTAATTCTTAGCATTGTCCTCCTCTCTACAACTGTCTGGGCTCTACCATTCAATGATGCAGCTATCTAGTTCCTTAGACTTGGCCCCTCCCCAGTCCCTCAAATTCCCCGGCCTCAAGGGTTGAACAGTATCAAGGACCTTGCTTAATTCTAGGTACCTGATAACCCTACCACTAACCCCCAAGTTCATCTCTAACCTAATCATAACACTGGATCCAGATTGACTAACAATTCTTTCTAGCCATGAACTCATGCTGGTTGCCTGGGGTGGCAGGAGCCAGCAATACACTGGACAAATTTCTGAGGGCCTGTGAGGAAGAGCATCTGGTCCTTGTTATATAGCCTCCCTCAGAACAGCCAATTCCCTCTCTTTTTCTCATTCAAACTTGTCTAAACACTGACCTTTTCTTCTTTACTTCCCTACCTTCCTTCCCAGTGTGACAACCCTTTCCTTTGAAGCATAATAAATCATCCGTGTATTACTCTTCGCCCCCAGTCTACTGTGATCTTATTTTTTGCTTGGCAAAGTCAGTTCTGAATTTCTCTTCCTTTGTGCCATGTACCAAAAAGTTTTTTCTTCTCTTCTCGATCCCATCTGTTAACTCCATTTCAGCTTTACAAACTGCTGTTTTCAACAGTTGCCCTTTTGCAAGCATCCTTATACTGGGACTCCTCCATGTCTCTGCTTCTTGCACTCCCTTCTTTGAAACCCATTCTTTTATAAATGTTGTGTGTGCCCATATGCCTAACAACAAGCCAAATGGGACAAGGCAATTAGTTCACTTACCTAGGAATTCACCATGTCATCAGGGCAAGAACCATCTGCAGATGGCAGTAATTTTTTTCACATTGTTGCCAACATCTTGGCAATAGAAAGATACTTTGCAATTATATGCCCATCCCTAGATTTGGAGGTTGGGGGGAGATAGACTGATGTGCTCTTGGCAAAGGCATCAGCTATCAAACTGCTGATGGGCATTACAAGAATTGCTCAAGCAATGTTCAGCAATAGAAGAGTTCCCTTTTCTCGATTGTTGTGTACCAACATTCATCAAAACGTTGTTCCTATGATTGTTGTGTACCAAGGTTCACCGAACCTTGTTGTTTCTATGATTGTTATGCACCAAGGTTCACTGAAATTTGTTGTTTCTATGATTGTTGTGTACCAAGGTTCACCAAAACTTGATTCTACGAATGTTGTGTGCCAAGGTTCACTGAAATTTGTTGTTTCTACCTTCCCTCAGTCTATTAACATTCGGTGGAAGTGTTATCAACAGATTGATATGACTCCCCTTCACCACACTGAAGGTTACTGCTTGGTGGGCTCATCATCCATCTACTAGTCCATACATTTGAATTGCTAGCCTTCCTCCGAGGGGTTGTGGCAGTGTGCAGCTGGCTGCACTCCAACCTATCCTAAGGATGGTATGCCCATCCTCCTCTCTAAGCTCCATCAGGTGCTATCCTGGCCAGCTCTGCCCCATTGTCCCTCTCAGACGAGGCATGGCCATCCTTCCCTACCTGGTCTGTCAGGCACCAGAGCTGCTTTAATTTGTCCATCTGCTCCAACAGAGTTGGCTTGTAGCCACTGTATTTTGCTTTATGTAATGGCCTTATATTCCTGCTTAGGTTAAATGGCTCTCTCTAGTCCTTTTCCTTACCCCTTTGTCCATATTGCTGAATACCCTCCTACCAGACTCATTTCCACAGCTTGTTTACTCCCAATCATGCTTATCCTTGAACACATTCTGCAGCAGAGCATTAGCCACCCTTCTGAAATTGCACATCATAGTCTTGTGTTAGTTTTATTTTTAACCTTTTCTCTCTAAAACCCCACAGTTGCATGATCATTATGCCTTAACCTGAACATGCATGCCCCCCCCTCTGTATTAGCTAGGACTATATGCTGAATCCTGTCCTTCCTGGTACTGAACTACACCAGATGATTGAAGCACTTTTCTCTATGGCTGTGCAGTCTTAAGAGGTGAGAACATTCATTTCCCCTTTTCCTTTTTCTCTTGTTTGGGCATAATTTATAAAAATGTTTTACAATATATATGTTGTATATTAGCCTTTACGTGTCTGTTTTAAAAAAAGTGCTTTGGACAGCTTTAAAGTATTTTGAATAACCATAGAGATTATAACATTGTTTTAAAATGTGGCAAGTTAGTTTAATAATAAAGAATAATGATTTAAGCAACTTATCTTTATTCTGGCCTTTTTTTTTTTTTTTTACCATAACAAAGCCTCGCCTTTTCTTTTGACAGATGGAGTGAGATTTTGAATATCTACCTTAACCAGAAGCAGCAAGACAAGTACATTGGACCTCATTTTAAATAGCTCAACTAAATGGTATTTGTGCTAAACGTTCTCCTCCCTCCCCAACAGCAATAGGATCACTGCTATTGCAATGTATTGCAATGTATTACGCAGTATGCCCTATAATGATGTTAAACAATTATTTACAAGTATTATCTGTATCCCTATTGATGGCAAAAACCATGCAGTTCAAAACACTAATTGCTGGGAGATTGCCTGCTAACCTCTTCCACAAGGAACTCCCTTTAGCTCCCTTCTCACCCTGCCTCACTGGACATGAGCAAGCTGCCACTGACCATTACATTCCCTCTTCCCCATTCCCCAGCACATTTCTCTAGCAGCTGGACCCACTACACAAATACAGGTCACTGATAAAGGGTTCTGGTCTCCATCCTTCTGGGTAACGGAGCCTGCAGACCTCTAAACGGTGTGGGACAGGCAGTGCTTTTGGTCTACAAGACTTCCATTATCTATGTTTTGGCTCAGTAAGAGGCATGAAAATAAAAAATATAAAAAAGGCTGATTTCCCCCTTAGGCATTCTATTTCTTGCAAACAATGCATTGTTTTTATGTCTAACTGTTTAAAAACTGCCAGATCATATCTGAAAACCCTAAAATACTCTCCTACTGTGCCATGTATAGGTTCATAGGAGGCTACTAGGCTAGTGGCCCTAGGGCCTTTATAAGCCTAGCATGTTATACCCTTGTTCCTTAATGACCAAGTTGTATGGTCTATATTAGCAGTGTGAGTCTGTGGTCAGCACCAACTTCCCTTATCCAAGTGGGACATAGGTGATACCCCCAGGGTAAATTTATGGTCTCCCATCCAATTGTCTAAGCTATGCTTAAATAGGGTCATTGAGTATCTCTGTTTTAAGTGAAGTGGGAGTTTGTCATATCTGTCTCTCCAGTATGTCCTGCTAATGTCGCAGGCTAGGTGCCATATTACTCATCTAGAAGCTACAATTTATGTTTTGTTTTTGTTGTTTTGTTATCCACAATGTTTAAAATTCAGAAGAGACAGTTCCATTAAAGTTCCTGCAAAATTTGCATCCATTTAAACCTATTTAGTCCACCTGGCTAATTTTTGAACTCAAGAATTATTTACAATTATCTTCCTGTTTTTTTTTTTTTTCTCTAATTAAAATTGGAGCATAGAACAAAATTAAAGAAAGGCTAAGGAACATATTCCAGTAATAAGCAGAACAAAAACAACAGTATTATACTGGCAGTATTACAAATGCCTTTGCCAGTGGCACTGTATTCCCTTTCAAACTTGTGTCTCTCTGTCCATCCAGACAGTCAGCCATCCACCCCTCTCCCACCAAAAAACACAATATGTATTTTCAACTTTTACAGACATGCTTCATTATTCTAAAGGGAACATTCAAACTGCCAGGTAAACTTGGTTAACTATAACATATCTGTAACATATTAGATCTATCTAAAGCATTTGATACAGTCTCTCACCCTTTTCTTTTTGACAAACTCACTAACCTTAATTTGTCAACCTCTACCATTACCTGGTTTACTAGCTACCTCACAGACCGACTGCAATCAGTAAAATGGCGCTCTGCTCTCTCTCTTCCTCCTCTCCATATAAATGGGTGTTCCCCAAGGATCTATTTTTGGTCCTCCACTCTTCAATATTTTTACTAATCAACTCTACACCTCCTGCCCTCAGTCAACCTCATCCAATATGCTGATGACGCTACAGTCATCACCATTGCCGACACCCTCTCCGACTTAAATTCTAGTACTCAGAAATCCTTCAGCTCTGTTGAGTCCTGGCTCTCTAAAAATCAGATAATTCTGAATCCTAAAAAAAAACTCTTACTTCTTCTCTCCAAAAACCTACATAACCTTAAATCCAATTTTGCTATCCACTCTCTAAATAAAACACCTATCATAGTTGAACCCAACACAAAACATCTAGGGGTCATGATAGAAGACCAACTGAAATTTGATTTGCATGTTAATAATTGCATTAAGAAAACCCATCAAAAACGTGGCCTCTTATATAGAAATAAAAAGTTCCTATCAAACAAAACTAGTCTCCCTCTCTCAAGCCTATCTCCTACCAAGCCTGCTGTACAGCTCTCAGATCCTCTCCAACCTCCAAACGTCTCTCCTAACTAAGCTAGAGAATATCTATAACAACATGGCCAGATTCTCTGCAAATCAAAGCTATAGATCTCATCACTGCCTCTTTAAAATACTTGAACTGGCTTGAATTACTCCACCAGCTTCTCCTCTCTCAGCTTCAAATACTCCACTCTGTCTTATATAAATCAGATTTCTGTCCCAACCTGTCTCCTCTAATCTCCTTCTACACAACTTCTAGAACTGTCCAAAGCTCAGACCAAAACCTACTACAAATCTATAAACTTAAGAGCAAAATTGGTCAAAACCTCTATAGCTACCAACCTACCATCTCTTGGAACAAACTGCTATTGGAAATTAGGTCACTTAAATAATTCAATTAATTTAAATCAGCCACCCAAGATTACCTATAAAGTCACTGGTCTTGCCACTGTACTCACCTTCCATAAATTGTCTCCCTCTCCTACAGTAGCATAGCTGCCTTTCACTGGTTTTATTTCTGCTGTGTTAACTCTATTACACATCTTAAGTATCAATTTTTGTGTTACTCTGTCCTACAAATATTCTCTTCTTATATACTGCCTCTATGCTCTTCATTAACGATAACCTCCTCAACTGTATTTCAACTTAATATATCATATGATATATTTGCATACTGTTCCTGCACATATCTTACATGTAATATCAACTGGAATTCTGTAAGTAGTCATAGAATCACAGGAATTGACTTGGCTATTGGCCCTGAGGCCCTTATAAGCCTAGTCAAGAGTTTAGCCCATGTTTAGACAAGTCAGCACCCAAAGCCCCTGTCCAGCAAGGACACAGGTGGAATCTCAGGGGTGTATTTTCTGTTCCCCATCCAGTTATCCAGGTTGTGCTTGAAAAGGGATAATGAGGTGCTCTGCTTGACATGGAGGGGGAGTCTATTCCACAGATGGGGGAGTCTCTGGGACACAAATCTGTCCTGCCAGCAAGTCCCATTGATATCACAGACAAGGTTGAAGTTGTGCATATTGTTTGCTCGAGTGGAGCTTGACTTGCGGATATGCAGCTGTCCCATCAAGGTGGGGTCTGAGATTGCTTTGTATGCCAGACAGAGGTCACCTCTGAGGAGTCTGTATGAAACTGAGTAGAGGGACAGGACTTTTAGCCTATCTGTGTAGGGTAGATGTTTGAGGCCCTGGATTCTCCTGGTGAGGAACCTCTGTGGTCTCTCCAGCTACTGCATGTCTTTTCCGAGGTACCTGCCAAAGGGGGCATTGTACTCAACAATTGCCCTTATAAGGGAAGACTACAGGGATGTTATGACCTCTTTGTCCCTAGATGAGACACCCTTACTTATGAGGTGGGCCGTGTATAAAGCTTTCCATACAACGGAAGCAACATGGTGGTCAAAAGTAAGGTTGCAGTCAACCTGGATGGCCAAATCCCTCACTACTGATTGTGTGCTTAGGATGTTGTTATTAATGTGATAATATGTGGGGACATCATTCTCCCCAAAGGGGATGATGATGCATTTTCTGGAATTTAGCTTGAGGCCATGTTTCTGACACCAGTCATTTGTTTGGGTAAGACCCTATTGGAGGATGTCCACATCACTTGGGGAATTGATGACCATGCCCAACTTGCAGTCATCTACAAACTTGGACAGCCATAGACCACTAGTTTTGGCCTGCACTTCAGTGAAGTATATCCCAAATAACAGAGGCCCCAACACCAATTTCTGCGGTATGTTGCTCATTACTGGTCTACAGCTTGAGGTGGGCTTTCCCTATTTTGATTAGGTGGGTTCTATCAGTGAGCCAGTTTGCTTCCCATGTGGTAACATATGGATCGATCCCTAGTTGAGAGAGTTTATCTATTATGTCTGAGTGGGGAACAGTGTCAAAGGCTTTGGCCAGGTCAAGGTAGACACTGTGCACCGTCTTCCATTCGTCCATGGCTTTGGTGATTATCTCAAAGAAGTCAACCAGATTTAACAGACATGACCTCCCCTTGACAAAGCCAAACTGTGTAGGGTTGAGTGTTTGGAGGTTGCCAATGTCCCTGTTAATGAGGTCCATGATAATCCATTCCATGGCCTTGCAGATCAGGCTAGTTAGGCTGATGGGTCTATAATTTCCCAGATCGGTGGACACTCCACCTTTGTGAAAAGGGATGACAGTGGCTGTCCTCCGCTTAGCTGGGATAAAGTTGGTATTCAGGCTTTGGTTGAATAGGGTGCCTAATGGTGCTGCAAGTTCATGCCTAAGTTCATGTAGGATGCAGCCTGGGATGTTATCAGGTCCAATGGATGCTGTATTTTTTGCCTTTGAGAGGGCAGTGATGACCTGTTTCCTAGAAATATGTGGTGAGGGCAGTTATTGGGGATGTCCTGATTTTCTGATGGGGGGGACAGAGAGGTGAAGTTTTCGTTGAATCTGTCAGCCATTAGATTAGCTATATCTACAGCATTTGTGTATGTGGTGTCCTTGACCACCAGTTCTGAACAGATCTGGGTGCTTCCTTTGAGATTATGGACATATGTCAAGAAGGCCTTATGATTGCCTCTAGTAGATGTGTCCAATTTGGTCTCAAAGTTGGCTTTAGAGGATTTCACTAGTGCTCTTATTTGCTTATTCAGGCTAAGGAGAGATTGCTTCCAATTGGGCACCTGCTCCTTCTTAGTCCTGGACAGCAATTTTTTTTCCTTTTGTTATATAGTTTATTTACTGCAGATGTCCACTACACAGGTTTACTCTTCCTTGTGGAGGATGATATTGTCCTGTCAGGTATTCCTGACTCCATGCATCTATATAAATGCTCGTATAGTACTTTGGTGTAAATTTGAACATTGGTGCCAGTTCCTACGGAGGGAGAGGGGGCTGTAAAGCTGTTTATACCATCCCTCAGGAGGTTGTAATCAGCTTTGGAGAAGTTTTTTTGTTTGACCCTAGCACGATGGAGGTCAGGGGAGATGTTGACTTCAAAAGTGACCACTTTATGGTCAGATCTTACAAGGGAGGATGATACTGTAGGGTTGCTGCATTGGTTACTCATGTTGGTTAATACCAAATGCAAGATACTGTCACCTCTTCTGGGGGTATCAACTAGCTATTCCAAGGCATTTGCACTGATAAAATTGAGGAATCTCTGGGCATTTGTGTTCTGGCATGAGTAGTTTTCCAGTCTATGGTTGTGTAATTAAAGTCGTCCAGGATCAGAGTAAAGGGTTGAATCTTGATAGATTTGAAGAGGTCCAGATAGGTGGAGTGGGCATCTTGAGTCAAATTTGGGGGCCTATAGCTAGCTATGATTTGAATAGGGGTCTTGTCCATGGTTAACTGCACCTGGAGTGTCTCCTGTGCTTCATACTGTTTGACCAGCCTGGAGATGTGTATGTCTTTAAAATATATTGAAACTCCACCTCTTTTGGCTTTGCTGCCCACAGTTTGGAGTCTGAATGTATGATAGTATGAGTAACCAGGTAAGGCTGGGGTGCTCTCTGCAGCTTTGAACTAGGTTTCTGTGATTGCATAGATGTCAGCATTTTCCAGGGTTAGGAATGCAATGAGTGCAGTTTCATGTTTATGTTCAGACTCCTAGCATTTAGCACCATGACCTTTAATTTCCATTTTGTTGAAATTTTTATGTTGATAGTATTGACCTCATGACTTTTCCTAAAAAAGGCACTATGGGGGAGGCATTTGCCTGAAGCCCAAGTGAGACAGATGCAGGCCATCTCTAGCAAATTTTGATCATATCTTCCCAGGCTGTCAGGTACTGGATCCACCTAGCATGACACCAGAAACTAAGCCAATTGTTAAAGTCAATCATTTTCTGTTTGTATTGAGGCATCATTCTGGGTGACAGTAGAATGCTGCTTAAGGCCAGGGACATACCTGCCTGGGACACATATTCAGTGAGCTCAATCATGTCTCTCTTCATATAGTCCAGCGAGGTACATCTGAAGTCGTTCACACCAACATGGACTATGACTGTACCTGTTTGTGAAAGACTTGAGTGCGTGTGTGATATGGTGGATTCTGGCACCTGACAAACAACTAACCTTGACCCTATGCATGTACTGTTTCCAAATAAAAAATGTCAGTGTTGTTGTTTTTTATATTTTTTTTTCCTTTTTTTTAATTTCATTTTACTTATACAATTGCATTTTACTTAGACAATGCCATTGTAAATTCATGGAGCTTTTCTCCCTAGGTCTCCACTGAAAGAGGACTATTCAGCTCAGATGGACTAACCAAGTCAACAAATGTAAAATAAATAAATAAATAAATAAGGGAAACAAAGCAAATGAGGTCAGCTTACCCAACAAACATCCTGCACTCCCACCTTCCTTCTTACTACTACAGAGAGCAAGCCTTAATTCACTCTGCCCTTTCTTATAAATTAGGAGCAGGTGTTGCTTGCTGGTTCCACCTTTCCCTTTCTTTTTATCAAACAACATGAAAACTCAGAACAAGGTATACGCTTTTAAAGGAATACATAGAAACAGCAGAAGCATACAAATTCTACTACACTGTAGTTAAAAACAAACTGCATATATTACAGCTGAAGTTGCATATGTTACAACTGAAGTATAAATTATGAATAATCACAGAACAGCAATAATGCTATGCATAATGAAGTAAATCCAGAGTTAAGTTGTTTATACCTTCCAATGAAGACTGGCCAGTAAGCAGCATATCTTGCACATGTATCTGGTTGATTAGTAAAGTTTTTAGTAATTTTAGTATTGTTCAGGAGATGGGAAAGTCTGCATTAGCTCATTAGTATTTCTGTAATACTCATACTCTGGGATTAGAGTAAACAGTACTTACTATGAATCAATAACTACAGATAATGTACTCTGTCAAATTAATCAAGACTTTGTTCTGTTGAGTGCATGTCTTGGGCAAGAAATGCAACAGGAATGTTATAATAAAAAACATTTAAGAAAAAATATACTTACCATCACCATTTGCCAAGATGACAGCCAAATGCAATTTTGGATACAAAACAGAATGAGACCATGACACTGAAGATCACTTCTGCATCTAACCAGCTGCAAGTTTGAAGTAATGCACTGTCTGGAGACAAGCCCAAGTTAAACATTAGATGTCCTTACATTCACCGCTGCAGTACTCCTTACAAATGGGGATTCCCTGCCGTGAAGCCCACCGTCTGGCCAGTTTACAAAAGTCTACCATTGCTTTAAGGTATGCTGAACATCACCTCCGCACTCCTTGCCTAGGGTAAGGAATAAAGGTGATGTTTGGGCGTACCATCCTCAGACCTTCTTTGCCACCAGTCTGAACACTGTTTTAACCATTGGTCTGTTACCTCCGTCCATTTTTTTACAGGTTCTTCTGTTTATTGCCATTCCTGTGCTTATTCCTGTTTGCTGGAGTCCTCACAGTTGCACATAAGTACCCAGTTGGGTTTTTGGTTACTTCTTCTGTTTCTTTTGTGCTGTTTGGGGTTAATGTCATCCAGGAAGGGTAAATGCCAGTGTGGGAGACTGGTTCCCCATAAAGAATGCCATGATAAGTGTCTTTTTTGCCTAGGTGCTGCTCATGACCATATGTCTTGTTCAATTTGTCAGGTGTCTGTCCCCAAAACTCTTCATAGTAGGCTTTCTTCCCTTTCCTCGTATCTTGAGAACCAGTGTCTTAAGCTTCTTGCTGCAGGTATTATGGATGACCCTGAGGGTCAGCCATCAGGGAAGAAGGTGCATAAGGTAAGACTGGAATCTTCCCCTGTCCAGCCTCTGTTGGATGTTTCTCCTGAGGTTATTATCAGCCCTGAGACTCACCCTGTTGTTTTTTCAGATTCTTCTACTGCATCTGGGTTGGAGGCCAGTGAGGATCTGGTGGTCAGCACATCCAACGAGGCTTTGCAGGCGTCTGTTTTGGACGTTCAGAGGGAACCACGGTTGACTGTTTCTGAGGGGTCTAGAGGGGTTCTCCTACTGCAGTTGTAGAATGCCATCCTGAGTCTGGGCCTTCTCAGGTTTCTAGGATGGCTGTTCCCTTAAAAAAGAAACAGAAAGCTAATCATGTTTCTTCTGCTCCTAGGGATCCACAAAGTGAGTGGCAGGCCTTTACTCAGGGGTTATTTAATGCTTTACTGTCGTTTGAGGCCTCCTCAATGGGGTGTCAGTTCCTGCTCCTCTTTGATCCTCCTCTTCCCCTAAAAGGCCCAGAGAATTGCGTTCTTCTGAGGTGGATTCTGATGATGACTCCCTTGCTTATTCTACCCGGATTCCTTCTCCTTTAGACTATGGGTCTGAGGAGGAGGATTCTCATACTCTAGATAATCCTTCTGAGGAAATTTCCTTTGGGGACACGGTTTCTAGGATGATGGAATTTTTTAAGTGGGATTGTGCCCAGGTTTCAGATATCCATAAGAAGTACTATGAGTTAATGCAGATGGAATCTCCTAAACCTGCGGCCATTCATCCTGTCTTGCTTGCTTTATTGGATGTTTTTTACACTGCCTCTAAGGCACTGAATTCTCTGCCCCTGCTCCCAAGAAGTCTGATAGGTTTTATAGGGTGCCTGAGGATTGTTCCTTTTTGTTTAAATGTCCTGCTGCTGATGCCTCTGTGGTGTCTTTAGCCTCTGATAAGCCATCTCAGTTGCTTCCTTCATCCAAGTTACTGCCTTCTGACAAGGACAGTAGAACCATGGATAGGCTGGGTAAGAAGGTTTATACTTTGGCTACCCTAGCTTTTAGGGCTATTAATTATCAGACCCATATCTCTAGGTATGTCTTGTCTCTTCTTTCTCAGACTTGTCAGATTCTTTCTGATCTTCCAGACTCTGAGAGTAAATCTTCTGCTCTTTCCTTGCTTTGGACTTCCTCTCAGGTAGTTCATCATTCTATCAAATGTAGTTATGATGCAGCAGACGCCTCTTCTATGGCTGCTGCTTCTGGTTCCGTTCTGAGGAGATATTCATGGCTTCAGCTTCAACCTTTGCCTGATGATATTAAAGCTAAGTTGATGGATGCTTCTCTGAATAATACTTTTTTGTTTCGTGAAGCAGCTGTTGGTTTATTTAAGTCTCTTCAGGACAAGGGGAGGCTTTACAGGAACTTAAGCATGTCTTTGTTTCTCCTGTGCCTAAATTTCAGTGAAACTACACTTCTAAGCCAGCCTTTGTTTGTAGGTAGTCTCGCCCACCTTCAAAAGGTAAAAAGGGTAGTAAATGGACTCCTGCTACTAAGGCATCTTAGACTGCAGGGATTCCTAAGCCTTCCTTTCCTGACAAACCAGGTGCAGTCTGACTATCCACCCATTCCCAGCCACATTCTTCTTTGTCTTCACCTTTCTCTTTCTCTTCCTGTTTGGCTCTGAATCACCCAGGATTCCTGGGTTCTGGCAATCATTTGGCAGGGGTACTTCATGGTCTGGATTTCTGGTCCTCCTTTTATGGCAATTCCTCAGCCTCCTTGAGAACAGCTTCCTCCTTTTTTTCCCAGAGGTTCTTCGAGACCTCTTGTCTCAGGGTACTATTCAAGAGGTGCCTGTGTCCCAAAGGGGGAAGGGGTTTTATTCAAGAATATTTCTATTACCCAAAAAAGAAGGTACTTGGAGACCTATTCTAGACCTCTCCCATCTGAACACCTTTCTGAAGGTGCCTTCCTATCAGATGTTGTCCCTTCAGTCCCTTTTTCCTCTTTTGCTCCCTCAGGCCTTTCTGGTGTCTCTGGACCTCAAGGATGCTTATCTCCATATTCTGATCTATCCTCTTTTCAGGAGATTTTTGCATTGCTCTGTTGCCTCCTGACATTTTCAGTTCTGTGTTTTGCCCTTTGGCCTTTCTACTGCCCCAAGGGTGTTTACCAAATCCCTTGCTCCTGTGATTGCCTTTTGCAGGCTTCAAGGAATCCATATCTTTCCTTATTTGGATGGATCTGCTGATTCAGGCATCCTCTCGTTCTATACAGAGAAATTAGTAGAAATTGTTATGTTTTATTGGACACATTTGTTACAAGATCCATGCTTGGGTGAATTGCTACCTCAAAGACCTATGGTGTCTTATAGACGTGGAAAGAGTATTAAAGATATGCTAGTTCATGCTTATTTTATTTTTTCTGCTGTCAGTTTAACCAAATGTATTTCTGATTGTGGTTTTAAAGCATGTGGTCATTGTAGTATATGTAATCAAACAGTAAATTCTTTTGATTGTATAAATGGAAAGAAATTTAATGTAAATGGTAGTTTCAGTTGTAACACAGAGGGTATTGTTTATGTACTAAAATGTGAATGCAATCTATTTTATATAGGTGAATCAAAAAGAAGTTTTCAAGTCAGGTTCTTAGAACATCTGAGAAATATTAAAAATGAAAAGGTAGAAAGCCCTTTAGGCTTTCATTTTAAAAAATATCATAACAGTGATGGTAAGAATTTAACAGGCACAATTTTGGAAAAAGTACATTGTGTGAAAGGTATGTGCCTGAAGAATAAACTACAATGGAAAGAAGCACTGTTTATTTTAAAATTTGACACTTTACACCCTAAGGGGTTAAATAGAGAGCTTGATTGGAAATGGCTGCTGTAATTAAGTGTTTTTTAATTATTTTATTAGAATAGTTTTTTACTATATAAAGGACTGAGAAATGGGTTTTGTTATACTCTGTTAAAAGGCTTATGCCGAGGCGCTGGAGAACATCAATTGTTGGTACTATAAAATAAATTCTCTTGGATATACTGGCTGAGTCGTTTCTTGGACTAATTTTCCTTTTTGGTGGCTTAATATATCCTCTCCAGAGGTCCTTTTGCAAAATCTTCATTTTACCATTTCTCTTCTTCAGAGTCTGAGGTTCACAATAAACTTCAAAAAGTCTTCCCTGACTCCTTCTCAGGGTCATGTCTTTCTGGGTTGCAGATTTGAAATGGTGCCAGTGCTGGCATCTCTGCCCCCTCCAAAGGCACTAACTCTCATGTCTTTCTTTCAAAGTCTTCTTCCCCTGGCCTTCATTACAGCCAGGGAGTTTCTGAGAGTTCTGGGGTTAATGGCTTTCACCACTCCAATGCTCCCTCTGGCCAAACTGCAAATGAGGAAGTTCCGGCTGTTTCTGAAGTTGGTGTGGCTTCAGCATGCACATCCTCTAAACTTTCCTGTTTGTCTTCTCCAGTCTCTCAAGAAAGAGCTTCCGTGGTGGATTCAGCAGTTGCCTCTGAATCTAGGGCTCCCTTTTCAACCTCCTCTTCCCTCTCAGGATCTGTTCACAGATGTTTCAGATGTGGGATGGGGAGCAACATTTGACTCCCTAAGGGTGCAGGGAGTGTGGTCGCCTTGTCAGCAGAAGGAGCACATCAACATCAAAGAGATGAGGGCTCTTATGCTGGCTCTTCAGGCCTTTCATCCTCTCTTCTCTGCAGGGCCTCTCAAGGTATTCACAAGCAATACCACAGTCATGTGGTATATCAGCAAACCAGGGGGGTACAAGATATTACCACCTTTGCCAGCTGGCACGTCTGGTATGGGATCTGGCTATCCAGTGTTGAGTGACTCTTCCGGCAGTTTACATTCCTTCAGATTGGAACATTGTGGCAGACAATCTGAGCAGGTCCATCACTCAATCCCACAAATGGATGCTTCACAGGGATGTGTCTATGGACATTGTTCATCAGTGTGGTACTCCTCAAGTAGATCTCTTTGCTTCCCCTCTGAACAGACAAATTCCTCTGTTTTGTGCCAGAGTCCCAGGTCCTCTGGTATGGAAGGTGGATGCCCTCTCATTTTCTCGGAAGGGGATGTTTCTTTATGCATTTCCTCCCCTTTCTCTCATTCCGAGACCCCTGTTCAAGATCCAACAGGATGCTCCCAAAATCCTGTTGGTGACTCCCTTTTGGCCATGACAGTACTGGTTCCTGATACTCCTGCATCTAGCCAGGGGCAATCATCACAAGTTACCTCACAGGGTGGACCTCTTCATACAAGACGAGTGGTCTCTCATCCATCCCCACCCGTCCACGCTTCAACTGACACTGTGGGTGATAGGGTTTTCATTCCTCATAGACACCTTTTTTCTGAGGACGTGCTGCAGGTCCTGCAGGAGGCTAGGAAAGCTACTACTAGGAAATCCTACTTATCTAAATGGACGAGGTTTCCTATTTGGTGACTTTCTCATGACCTGGACCCACTTTCTGTGGATGTTCCTTTGGTTCTCTCTTATTTGTGTGAGTTGCTCAATGCTGGTTTGGCCTATTCTTCTATTAAGGCCCACTTATCAGCTCTTTCTGCTTGTCTGCCTTTAACTCCCCCATTAGCTTCTAGATTTGAGGCTAAGCAATTTTTTAAAGGTGTCCTTAATATTAGACTTCCCAGGAAGCCTGTTCCTCCTCCCTGGGATCTTAATTTGTTCTGGAAAAATTGACTCAGGCTCCTTTTGAGCCTGCTGTTTCAGCTTCCTTGCAACATTTTTCTTGGAAGACAGTTCTTTTGTTAGCTCTTACTTCTGCCAGATGGGTGTCTGAGTTGCAAGCCCTTATGGCTTATCCACCTTTTGATATTTCATGAGGACAGGGTGTCCTTGCGTACTAAACCTTCTTTAATGCCCAAGGTGGTTGATGAGTTGTCACTTAATCAGTCTATTAATTTGCCTACTTTTTCCCCTCTCCACAGTCTGACAGTGAGAGGGTGCTGTATACCTTAGATGCATAGACAGCTCAGAATGTATTTGGATAAAACTAAAGCTATCAGAAAATCTGACCAGTTATTTGTTTCCTTTCATCCTAGGTCTTTAGGTTTGGCTGTTTCCAAACAAACTATTTCCACTTGGATTTCAATGGCTATTTCCTTTTGTTACACTTTTCATGGTGACAGCCTTCCTTCTTCTGTAAAGGCTCATTCCACTAGAGCTGTGGCTTCTTCTTGTGCTTTTTTCAAAGGCTTAGACACTAATTCTATTCTTGAACCTGCTACCTGGACATCTGTGCCTACCTTTACCAAACATTACCAGTTGGACAGTATCTCCAGAGCTGGTTTTGCTGCTGCTGTTCTTCATGGCTTCTTGGAGGGCTCTGCTGCTTCCTCCTCCCAAGTTTCTTCTAGAACTCTGGCACTCTCCCATTTGTAAGGAATACTACAGCGGTGACCTCCTCCCAAGTTTCTTCTTGAGTTTTGGCACTCTCCCATTCATAAGGAATACTACAGCGGTGAATGTAAGGATATAGTACAGTTGTGTAAAATTTTACCATAATAGTAGATGTCTTTGCCTTCACCACTGCAGTATTCACTCCCCCCTCCATTTCCCCTGGTCTTTTTTCCTTCCTGGATGTGCAGGTTCTTGTTGGTTTTCCTTGGACTGCTTTTCCTACTGGGGCAATTATTTCTGAGGATGGTACGCCTCAACGTCACCTTTATGCCCTGCCTTACACAAGGAGTGTGCAGGTGACGTTCAGTGTACCTTAAAGCAATGGTAGACTTTTGTAAACTGGCCGGATGGTGACCTTCACAGCAGGGAATCCCCATTCGTAAGGAATACTCAAGCGGTGAAGGCAAGGACATCTTCTGTTATGGTAAGATTTTACACAGCTGTACTTTCTGTTTCAGAGGCCAAAGGTGGCTTTTACTGGCACTGCAAGGAAAGACAGGTGCTTTAGACTTGCACTGCGCAAGCACAGACCTTACTTGTTAGTAGTTTCTCAGCCTCACCACTTATGTGATACTGTTACAGAATTTGCTGCTCTTAACTATAATCTGTGGAGTCTTATAAAACATGTTTTATATCACCTAATGTTTGTCATCCCATTTTATGCCCAATTATTTTAATTATTTATTTCCATTCTTTAACAATGCCCATGTTAATTGCATTCCTTTGTTTTAATGTACAGATACACTCCTTCTCCGTGTAGCATAATTTATACAGTGTGAATAGCTGTGTTGTTCATATGAGTTGTAGTTTAGTAGTGTCTGACATGGTTTTAAATGTGCACAGATCAGTATGGTTATGTTATTTTTACTTGGTAATCTCCAAATTTCTATATGATGAAAGCTCACTGCTGCACCCTACCACTACCCCCCTTATAATTCCTGTCATTTAAAACTAGATCTGTATGGCCTGCATATTTTCACATTATGCATATGTGCTGGATATCATCAATCCAAAGATCGATTCCAGCATTATCCTAGTTTACAAAGTCTTCCATGCAGCACTAGATTAATAATAGCAACTGTTGCATGAATAGACTACCAAACTACATTAAAGCAAGCACTAGTTTAGATATTTTTAAGAACAGCCTGGACACATTATGGGAACAACTGTTTTGGTATATTGGCAGGCTAGAAGGGCATTAATGCCTCTGCTTGAAATATTTGTATGTATGTATGTATGTATGTATGTATGTATGTAGTCCTGACTTTTGTGGAGATCACCATTTAGAACTTTATCATTATTACTATAAACTAACCAGTTTTATTATATTCACTATTCCAGCCCTAGGCTGCAACTTCAGTAAACTGATGGAAATAGATTTAAAATGCCTAGGGACTGATTATTCATTATCTCATTCCTATCTTTTTTTAAACCTCTTCTGCTTAATCCAGGGTTTTTTCCATCCTTTTCTAGAGGTCACTTTGGAAATCATTTTTCATGGGTACAACTTGTCATTTAGAACTAAATACTGTCCAGACAGACTTTATGGCCATGGCTGCAATGCTGAAGAATTTCACTGCTCCATGCCTGTCCTGTGATTATTTAAGAGGATGTCAGGCTGGAATATGTTCATGTTTGCAGAATCTTTTGAGGTGATCTTTGATAATCATCTGACACTGTTCATCTAGTTGTGACTATTCTTTCTTAGACTGAAACAGTGTCCTCTATGCAAGGATGCTTTGTGTAAGTCTTGAGTAGTTACATCTGGTGTCAAACTCCATAACTCAGTCATTAATGGATTTGGCCATGACTATGGTACGCCTGTGATATGAAGTCTACATTAGTTACTGTTGCACCATTCATACCATATAATACTTCTGACATGGAGTCCACACTTCCTGTGGGTGAACCATTGAAATCATAATACACTTGTGATATGGAGTTTACATCATAAGGCAATTTCCAAGAGTGTAGAGAAAAATAACCTGCTTCTAAATAAAAATCTATAGTTCAGCCATTCAGTAGGAGGGAAATGAGCAGACTAGGTGGGCCATACTGTACTTATCTTACTCTCAAATCTAAGGCTAGTCCTTACATTTAAGAATAAGGCTATATGACCCCTTAACAAAACTTGTAAAAAGCTCATCATTATATTAACCACCAATAAAGTTGTGTACCCCAGTGAGAAGTCATTGCCACTGTAAGGGATTAAAGGCATTGCACAATTATTGCTTTTGTGGGGTTAAACTAATTAAGTCACTATTCTGTGTACACCTGTGCTTTTCACTTCATTTTCAGAAGAGATTTTATCTCACAAGCAGATCTTTATGTCAGCAGGTTTTTCTGTCATTTTGCTTATTTTATCTGGTTTCCATCCATGTCTTGTCTCAGTCCATTGGCAATCTCAATTCGGATATTACATTTACACATCTTCTGATCATTAATGTGGTATTCAGATTAGCAGGTACCATACCTCTTAATCTCTTAGACAAGAAATCTGGACAAAGCCACAAATAATGAGGGGAACAAAGGCCCCAAAATAGGGACACTTTTTAAATATTGCTCTTACAAACTTAGAAAGTTAATAGAAGAACAGATTTTGCATTAACATGAATTTGCTGAAGGATATGAAGTCAGAAACTCTAATTGTTTTTTTCCGTTATTTTCTGACTTCAATAAAAATTATTTGCCAGAAAACCACAATTTTTTTATGAGAAACATACTAAAAATAAGTGACAAAAATCTGGATATGCTGTGAAAATTTGTACAGGTGAGAGGTATGGCAGGTGCATAGCTTACAATTAGCCAGCTGTGATCTTTTTGTCAGGAGTTTTGTCATTTATTCTTTGCCAGGAGATTTGCTATTTATGCATTTGTTCAGTGAGTACAACACAAGCTGACTTACAAGCAGAATAATAGGTCCCACGCTAACTCTTCCACCATATGATTTGAAGCTATTTTGTCAAGCGTCAGCAATAGTCGATTCAATCCTCGTATCTTGATGCCGCGGTGGTACGGCGGTAGTGTTGTTACCTCACAGCAAGAGGTTCTCCTGTTCGATTCTTGGCTGGGCTTGGGAGTGCCTTCTGTGTGGAGTCTGCATGTCCTCCCTGTGGTTGGGTAGTGTTTGAAAGACATGTGTGCATAAATGGGTGTGCCTTTGTTGAAGGTTGGGTGTTGAGCTGGCACCTTGGCATTTCATAAAAATCTACTGCCAATCATTAGTGGACCAGAGTTCTGCTGTGGTGACCCCTTACTGGGAAAAAGACAAATAAACAAACAAACATCTTGCCATAGGAAAGAAGGATGTCCTTCAGAAGCTGAGGTGTTCCCTAGCTTATGGGTATCAGGTGATAGAAGAGTAACACTGAACCCAGACTCACTCACACATGCCCGCACACACACACACACACACACACACACACACACACACACACACACATATATTAGTGTCATTCACTATGTCAAATGTTCATTTAGTCGACAGAATATTGAAAATATCTGAAGACTGAAGACTGAAAGCACGCAGATAAAGTAAATGTAGATTTGGGATACTAATGCCTAAACTTTCAAATACATTGAAGGTTTCACTATTAGGGGATGGGAATGTTTGTGCAAGTGTATACAGGTCAGGGATAGAGTAAGGTGATAGCTTTAGTGTGTTGTGTGCGTGTGTACGTGTGGTGTGTGTGTGTGTGTGTGTGTGTGTGTGTGTGTGTGTGTGTGTGTGTGTGTGTGTGTGTGTGTGTGTGTGTGTGTGTGTGTGTGTGTGTGTGTGTGTGTGTGTGTGTGTGTGTGTCTCCGAGTGTCTTGTGTAGTGGTAGTCTTACAGATAAGGTTTCACTAAGTTAAGGTGCAATGTTATGGTTGGGGAGGTCACAGTTAGGGTTAGCATACATCAGTAAGGTGGTGCAGGGAGGCAAAACTAACACTAGTATTTATTATGCAGAATATCTAGCCCTGGTACATCTAGTTTTTATTCATGGAGAGTTCACATTAGTCAAACACCATAAACACTGCTCTCACCTGTATCAATGTTCTACCACAGCACCATTTTTGAAGTACAAGAGTTTATAGATGGTTAAGTGACTTTCTCAGAATCTCATTTCAAGTCTGAAAAACTAATTAAACCAAGACCAACAGTATACAGTTAATGCAGTTAAAGTATCACAACACATAGTTCACAGTGTTCAAATCAAAATATTCATATCAAGAATGATTGTCACAAAATGTGGTATACTCGATGAAAGCAGTGTTAAGGCTAGGACCTGTTGCTAACAAACTGTATTCTGCTGGTCTAGTTGTGATTCTGAGTTTGAATCCTTCATACTCAAAATCTCCATCTACTCACTGCGCTGCAGAAAAAAAGACAGTATGCTTTACAAGGAGAAATAAATGACTTTTCTTACCTTTTGTTACTGGAAACAGTCACTATTCAGAGAAATTAATATTCTACTGAAAATACTACAGCAGCCTGTCAATCCAGTGTATAACTCAGTGACTGCAAAGCATTTTCGTATAGTGCAGTAGAATACAGAAAAGTATATTACAAATAAATGCATTGTTTCTATGGAAATTGTGTCTGAGACATGTTGTTTGCTAAAGTAGATTGGCATGGTACTGTGCATCACCTGGTTGTGTCAATTCAAGACAGACATTATAATGTGCAGAGTTTCTCAACACTTACACAGACTATATTCCTTACTGGACTAATGACATAGTCTAAGATCAAACATTTTCTCACCCAGCAGCCTTACATCTTTGCAATATTCTACAATAACAGTCACACTGGAAAAAAAATCTTATCCACTTAACAATGTTCAGACAAAAATGGGAAAATATTATTCAATGTGCTAAGAATTTAGTATGGCTGATCCACCAAGGTGACCCTAAAATTGCAAGTGGCACCCTGATTGGTATAATGAGCTACTTTTTAATCTCTGAAATGATTTTCATTCATCTTTCTTTTTCTAATTTCAGGGGATTATCCAAAGAACCTAAATTAATACTCAGATATGTTACTAACATATCAAGCAGAACTAAATTAGGTCAGCCTGAGATGCCTGAAAATGAGTTCCAAGTGACATGCTATCTCCTCTCACGCATGCAGTTTCAATCTTCACAAACCTTTTTCCTCCTCTCAAAGAGGGCAGTTAAAATGCCTGATAAAATTAATTAAACTTACCTTGTCGTGATACATGAAATAAAGCAAACATTTAGGATTCTGCATATGCACTACAAATTTCTGCAGTCCCACCTTCCTAGCTACTACAACAGAAACCTATCTAATAAATTACGATCAGGTTTGTTTGTTGTTTCCCAAACTGTACAAGCTTGTACAGATTCTACTATGCTCAAAAACATGCACACTGAAAGTAACGATGTTCCAATCATTCAGAACTTTCTGGCAAAAATGAATTTTGCAAATAGAGTTTCTAAATAATGTCTGTGGTGCTCCCCATTAACTGCAATGTATGTATATAACTAAAATATATGCAATTTATATTAGCTAAATGCTCATTTTAGTTACAAATTCAGCTTGTATTTTTCTCATGATTATATATGGTTTGCTGCAAATTTGAGTTGCATTCCTTGTGATGATTGTCTTTGTTGCGTCTGCCTCCTTAGCCCTGGTCATGGCTGAATTGAGTATACTGCCCATTTCACCGAGTCAGTTAACAATTGTCATAAATAATAAATAATCAAAAGCCATACTGTATATATTGTAAGTGTAATATGAATTTTAAGTAAACATAGTGCTGCAATAATACATGTATAACAGATCCATAGATATTCCAAGGCCAATGAGTTTCAAGAGCATTCATACTTTGCCAGTACCCTCCTTCAAGCCAAGCCTCCTTTCTCTAGGAGAGTCATACCAATCAATCCCAGAATAAATCTGTGGGTACCCATCCAGTCATCTAGGTTATATTTAAGGGGAAAAAAGAGTCACACTGCTTAACAAGCAGAGGAAGCATATTCCAGAAAAGAAATGTCCTTCTACAGTGTCTTAACTTTTGGTGAAGACTTAGGTCATTGGTTCTAGTATAAGTGGAGACATTGGACTGGTCCAGGATAATTGGATCTCTGCTGGCACAGTAAGGAGACAGAGATCTCCCCTCATAAGTCTGTAAGACAATGAATAATGGAACAGAGCTTCCAGCCTCTTCTGGTATCACAGGGGCATTAGGCCTTTCATCTTTTTGGTAACATTTGCTGTGTTTCTAATTGTTTGATATGTTTAGTGCGATACATCCCAAAGAGGATCATTGTACTCAATAACTGGCCTGATTGATGCTGAGTATAAGGGGGTGATTACCTCTTTAGACCATAATGATATTTCTTTGGCTACTAGCCGGGCTAAATAAAAGTATTTCCTGACAACAGTTGTCACATGATGATCAAAACAGGGAGCTATCAAGCCAAGGACCTAGGTCCCTGACTACATTTTCACATTGTAATGAAACATTACATTTTACAAAGGTGAAAGAACTGGATATTACTAAAGAGTTTTGCAGTAAGCATTGCCCACTGAGGGTAGACCAGTATGTTTTAATCAAATATGTTTAATTACACATCTTGGAGTATGTCAGTAATATTTATGAGTTTTTCATACTGTTAGTGTTCCTTGGAAGACTACAAACTTATGCTCTTTTATTAACGTGTCCACAAGATTCCATCTCACCTCACAAACTGGGGCTAGGATAAACAATGAATAGACACTATGTATCACTAATTACAGATACTGTAATCTGTCAAGTTAATAAACATCTGTTCTAAGTGTGCTTTCTATATAAGAAATAAAAGAGGAGTGTTATAAGAAGAAATATAATGTTGCCCCTTGCCATGAGGACAGCTAATCCAGTTTTGGAGGGAGAGAAGACTGAGCATAGAAACATTTTCTTTCTTCACGTATAAATTGCTGTCCCATAAATAATGTTAGCATCCTGACATGGTCTAATCAGCTGAATCCAAGACTGCTTGATGGAGGTACACATCTCTAGCAGTGTTCACAGTCCTAAAATCTAGATTTGCTGGGCAAACCATCTACAGGGTCCAGGTAGCCAAAACTCATTCTTATCAACCTTATTGTCATATATACGTTTGTAGGATTTAAGACATTAAGCTTACAGCTGTGACTAACCAGCTATAGGTCTACACTGTAGCAATGGCCTAGATCTCAAGTTAATACAGCAGTTCTGTCTGACAGGCACAGGTGGCTGTAAAACAGCAATGTCAGGGTACTGGCACTTTAAGATCACTCCCTACCTGCTCATTGTCTATCATTATTGAGCCAAGCCAAGCCAATTTTGGCATATTGTTCTTTAATTTGCTATTCCTGAATGTAATCTGCGCACTCATGAAACAATCAGCATAATTTTTCAGTCACCTACTATCAATGGGTCCTTTTTATGCTCTGCTGTTTTAATTATATCTGTGTTTCTTTCACAATGGCCACATTAATTGCCTTCCTTTGTTTTATTGTAGAAATACACTTCTGCTACTTGCATTATTGTTTTTGCTGTCTGAATGGCTACATTCCCCGTGTGTTTTCTAATTAGGTACTGCTTAAAGCAGATTTGAATAAATGAAAATCATGTGCTTATGTTATTTCATTAAGTATCCAGCAATTTTCTACATAATGAAAGCTATATTTTAATTGTTGCCCTGTCCCAGTTTTTTGTGTCAGCTGAGAATAGATGCATATGCCATATATATTTCCACATAATATGCATGAATATTGAATAGCAGGAATGCAATGATGGACTCCAACATTATAGCAATGCACACAGTCATGTATCCACCACTATAACAGTGCATGCAATCCTATCCTATCTTCATAGAGTTCTCCATTTAGGATTTCCTGTCAATATTATTACTTAACTAGGTTTATCTTGTTAGTTATTCCAATCCTCAGCTACAACATTACTAAAATAAGGGAAATTTACTCTCAGTACAGCTTGGGTACTACCTCATTCTTGTCATCCATCATCCATCATAACACTGAAAATAGGCTTGTACAATGTTTCATATAGCTAATTATTTGCAGAATCTGTTTTCCTTCATCTAGAGTTTAATTTCAACCTAAAATATAAGAATATTCCCCCTCACAATGACATGCAAAATGTTACTGGACTAAGAAGCACAAGTTGAAGACTTGGACCAAAACTGCGGGCTCAAATGCACAAAATAAAATTGAGTCAAAGAAGAAAACTACCCCTCACCTGCTGAAGCTATGTCCTGTGTTCATCTTTTAAAAGGTGGCATAACTTCAAAACTTGGCATTACACTATTAAAGCATTTTGCATGGAAGCTAGGCCCCCTATGGACCTTTTCCATTGAGTGGAGTTATACCGTAACATTCCTTGCAAGTTATATTGCTCTGAGATTGCTGTACCATAGAGTAGAGAGATTATTTTGGAATACTGCAACCTTGGACATAGCATAGATTCTACGGATTAGTACTTGTTTGGCTATTCCCAAAATCACAGTTAACCTCCTCAGAGTTCATAGGTAGGTACTAGGCTATCAGCCCAAGGGCCTAAGTAAGCCTAGCCAACAAGGTTCCCTGGCTTACGCCACCCAAGAAAGTTAATTTCCTGTGCCCCTGTCAAGCAGGGCCACAGAAGTGATCCTGGGGTGTATTTCCTATTTGCCATCCACTCAAGATTTTTCTTGAAGAGTGCTAATGAGGAACATTGCCTGACATAGATGGGTAGCTTGTTCCAGAGTATAGGAAGTCTCTGGGACAGGACTATATCCCTCCAGCATGTCCTGTTTATTGTGGTGACAAGGTTTAGGTCCCTAGAGCATGTAGGTCGGAGGGATTGGGATTTCTTTAGGTGTAACATGTCCAACAGCTCTGGGTTTAACATAGCTTTATATGTTAGGCAGAGATCTCCTCAGAGTAGCAAATAAGCTACGGAGTAAAGCAGGAGTTTTTTGAGATGGTCAGTGTATGGCATCTGTTTGAGGCCAGTAATCCTCTTAGGTACTTCTGTGGCCTTTCCATCTGCTGCAGATGTCTTGTGAGATACATTCCAAAAGGGGCATTGTACTCTATAATGGGTCTAATGAGTGCCGAGCAGAGAGAACAATGACCTCTTTTTTTCCTGGATGAGAACCCTTTTGTGATGAAGTGTGCCACATAGAAGGATTTCCTGACTACTGTGGTGATGTGATTTTCAATGGAGAGACTACTGTCCACCTGGGTCCCAAGGTCTCTTATCACACATTTGGCATTAGGTAGACTGCCATTTATGTGGTAGTTCATGGGTACAGAGTTTTTACCAAAGGGGATGACAATGCATTTTTTGGCATTAGGCATCTGTCTTAGCGAGGCCCTTCTTTAGGATGCCCACATCATTTGGGGACTTGACTATGGCTCCTAGTTTGCAATCATCTGTGAACTTCATTAGCCAGAGGCCTTCTGTGTCAGCCTGTACTTCAGAGAAGTAGATACCAAATAGGAGAGGTCCCATTACTGAACCCTGTGGTAATCCACTTGTCACTGGTTTGAAGTCAGATTTGGAGTCTGCAACTTTTACAGTGTGGGTTCTGTCAGTGAGCCATTTGGCAACCCATCTTGTGATGTAGGGATTTATACCTAGTTTAGTGAGTTTAGCTATAATTCCAGAATGGGGGATGGTGTTGAAAGCCTTGGCAAGGTCAAGATAGGCTGTGTGAACCACCTTACCCTCGTCTACAGCTTTGCTGACTGCCTCAAAAAAGTTGATCAGGTTCAGAAATCATGATCTACCTTTTATAAACCCGAACTGGGTGGGGTCCAGAGTTTGGAGGTTACCAATGTCTTTGTTTATGAGTTCCATGATGATACATTCCATGGCCTTGCAGACCAGGCTCATCAGGCTAATAGGGAGATAGTTCCCAGGATCAGTGGTAGCTCCCCCTTTGTGGAGTGGGATAACTGTTGCTGTGTGCCATTCAGTGGGCACAAAGCCTGACATGAGACTATGATTGAACATGGTGCTTAGGTGGGGAGCTAGTTTGTTCTGAAGTTAGTGTAAAATGCAGCTTGGGATGTTGTCCAGTCCCATGGATGCTATGTTTTTGGTTTTAGAGAGTACAGCTTTTACCTGCGTAGATGTGATCGTAGGGACTCTGCATTCTTCCTGTATAGATATGGGCCCTTTAGGGGGTGAGAGGGGGAAAGTTAGCACTGAACCTATCTGCCAGGATGTTGGCAATATCAGTTGGTTCTGAAATATTCGTGCTGTTGTGCTGTAACTCAGAGCAGATCTGGGTGTTGCCATTGAAATTCTTGACATAGCTATAGAATGCTTTGTGGTTGCCCTTAGAATCAGTGGTGATTTTGTTTTCATAGCTAGGTTTGGAGGATCTTATAAGGGATCTCAGCTTCTTGCTGCGGCTGACCAGGGAGCTCATCCACTCATGGGATTTTATTTTCTTTTGCAACAGTTTCTTCCTTCTGTTGTAGAGTTTGTTTATGGCAGGGGACCACCAGATTGGCTTCCTTTTTTTGGAGGATAGCGTCTTGGTTCTGTTTGGGATAGCATGATCCATGCACTCGTGTAAATACTTATAGAGTGCATTTGTGTAGGATTCAGCAGTCATAACTGTATTGTCCATCTGCATGGGTGTCATGAAGTTCGCCACTTCTGTCTTAAGAAGCATGAAGTTGGCTTTGGAGAAAATTTTTACCGTGGTTTCCTTAATGGGGGGGGGGTGGGATGTGGATATCAAAAGTGATTAGCTTATGGTCAGATCGGACCAACGAGGAGCTGACTTCAGGTGTGGAACACCGGTCACTCATGTTGGTGCTGACTAAGTCTAGGATATTGTTGCCCCTGATGCGGGTGTGGATAAGTTGATCCAGGGCATTGGAATTTATGAATTCCAGAAAGTGCTGAGTGAAGGAGTTGGTACATGAGTAGTTTTCCCAGTTAATGGTGGGGTAGTTGAAATCACCTGTTATTAGGGTGTTTGGTTGAACCCTAATATTTTCCAGTATATCAAGAAAAGAGGAGTGGGAATCCTGGGCATGGTAGGGGATCTGTAGCAAGCTACAATTTGGATTGCAGTTTTGCCCAGAGTTAGTTGCACTTGGATAACCTCAGATGCATTATGCTGCGCAACTTGGCTGGAGGTGTGGATATCCTTAATGAATATGGACACACCTCTGCCTTTGGTGCTCTGGTCCAGGTTAGATGGCCGAAAAGTGTGGTATGAGTTATAGCCTGGTAATGCAGGGGTGCTTTCTAGAGCCTTGAACCAGGTCTCAGTCACTGCATAGATATCAATGTTCTCCATTTTAAGGAGTGCCTCGAGTGAGTGCATTTTGAGATTTAGACTTCTAGCATTGAGTAGCATTACCCTTAGGTTCTGCTTGCCTGTTCCTGTTGTGGTGGTGAATTTGTCATTTGAACCTTGCCTAAAAAAGGCACTATAGGGGCGGCAAGACCCTTAGCTAGTATCCGGAATCCCAGGGGCAACAGGTGCAGACCATCTGTGGCAAAGCACTGTGGTCTGTCGATCATGTCGTCCCAGGCAGACAGATACTGGATCCTCTTAGAATGACACCAGAAGCTTAGCCAATTGTTGAAGTCAATCATTTTGTCCTTGTACTGCAGTATCATTCTGGGCAATGGCAGAATGCTGCTCAGGGCTAGGGTCATACCTGCCTGAGCTACAAGACTGGAGAGCTCTTCCATGTCTCTTTTCATGTAGTCCAGGGAGGTATGTCTCAGGTTGTTCACACCAACATGGACAATGACAGAGTCATATTTGTACTTGTTGTGGAGTGACCTGACTGCATGGGTTATGTGGCGGATCCTGGCATCCAACAGCCAGCTGACAGTAACCTTCTCTTGTTTAGCCTGATGAGTGGGACATCAGTGTGCCTGACTATAGAGTCACCTATGACTAGTGTATTGGGTACGTTGTTTTGCCTTATGGGCTGTGGTTATTGGCATACTGAGTCTGTGGGCTATGTGTCATTTGGGTTGTGTTCGGGGGTGGAGGTTGCTTGCGTTTCTGCTTTGGAGGTCTCTGTCGCTTGAGCAGATTATTACTGAGAGCCTTTTCGAATGCTTTTGTGTTTCTATGTGTGGAGTTTGGTGGTGTAGGTTTAGTGAGACTATGTGATGAGTGTGGTGTGGTGCAAGTGTTTACCTTCTCCTCTTGACTATCAAGTTCAGTCTTGTTTGGAGAGAGCTTTACCTCCAGTTTGTCTAAATAAGTGCATTTCTCACAGATTGTGCTGTTGGGTGGTAGGAGGAGAAGGTTGTCTGTGTACATGAGGCAATTGCTACATTGCCCCAAGATGCCCAGATTCATCAGATAAACATGAGAGAACACTGGGAGCTGACACGTGGACATGCTTGAATAAAAAACTATTTTCCTCTAGACAAGTGAAGAAAGTGAGTATAAGAGCTGTTTTTCTCTAAGCAAGTCAGGAAAGTAAGTACAAAAATTGTTTTCCTCTCGGTAAAGAGGAAGGTTGAGTGCTGTAGTAATTTGTAGCTTATTTAGTGCTAAGAACAAGGTCTGAACAAGTGCTGAGCATGAATAAGCAAATTCAAGTGCTAAAACTAAGAATCTGTACCTGGATCTTGCGGTAGATAGGCTACCTAGTGCTTACCACTCCCACTGATAAGCTAGAATGCTTCCCTCCAACACAGAAAGGCTTGGGAGGCTCAGAAGCTTACAAACAGTCCTGGATACAGCAAATCTGTATCTGGACTAGACTAGTTACAGGAAAGGTGGGAAACAAGCGCAAACGTGGGCTTTTAAACCAGAAGGTTGAAAGAGATGGAAAAACTGCCCAAACGGCCAATAAACTACAATTTCTGGGCCAGAAACCACTCTTGTGGTAGATAGACTACCCAGTGCTTACCACTCTCACTGATAAGCTAGAAGGCTTCCCTCCAATACAGAAAGACTTTGGGGGCTCAGAAGCTTACAAACAGTCCTGGATACAGCAAATCTGTATCTGGACTAAACTAGTTACAGGAAAGGTGGAAAACAAGTGCAAATGCAGGCTTTTAAACCAGAAAGTTGAAAGAGATGAAAAAACTGCCCAAATGGCCAATAAACTACAATTTCTGGGCCAGAAACCACTCTTGTGGTAGATAGGCTACCTAGTGCTTACCACTTCCACTGATAAGCTAGAAGGCTTCTCTCCAACACAGAAAGGCTTTGAGGGCTCAGAAACTTACAAACAGTCCTGGTTACAGCAAATCTGTATCTGGACTAGACTAGTTACAGGAAGGGTAGGAAATGAGCTTAGAAATGTATTTATTTTTTTTTTGGGAAAGTGGGAAGGGAGAAAGGAGAAACAGAAGATAATTCAAAATTAAGGACCTATGTGGCTTGCCCTTCATAAATGTTCTCTCTGTATTAGGTAGAATGAGCTAGTGACACTAGAGTGGAATAGAGCTGGTATAGAGATGAAAAGATGAGACTGGTAGGAGTGTCTGAAGTCAAAGTATGATCTCACTGTACTCAGTTGAGTGAGCAAATAAGATAGACCCAGGAGAAGTGTTCAAACACACACTTACAGGAGAGCGGACAATTCCAAAGCCACCAAGATTAATACCAAAACAAGAACAGGGAGGGCAGGCAGGAAACTAACTTCAGAGACAGAGAGAGACCACAGTATTCTATGAAACAATTTAGTAGAAAAATAAATAACTACAGAGAGACACAGGCCACAGTATTCACTGAAACAATTAAATAGACAAAAATAAAATGCAGTACAATATTTAACACTGCAAGTTTGTACTTAACTCCGCTAGTAATGCAGTTGATTGTAGGTATGTAGCAGAAGCCAAACAAGAGTTTCCACAGGCATCACTGTTCACAACACTGTTTCACAATCTGAATAAATTTAATATATTTTCCATCACCCATGTAGTTAAAGGCACCAAGAAGCAAACTCAAAAACTTGAGTTTAAATTTTATCCCCCCCCATTTTATAGATTGTGGGGCTGAGCAAATTATTTAATATCCTTAAATGGAGTCATTGATCCATTCCTAATGATAGCAAAAGGAACAGGGCAGAGAAGGGAATCACCACAGTGATCTTTGGAGAGTCCTTCTAAATCTTCAGAATGACTGGATATTTGTGTAAAGAGTTGCTAAGCATACAGGGATTTGTCAGCAGTGCATTCCCTTCCAAGGTTGCATGGTGCAGAAGATTTAAAGTATGTTCTTAAAACAGTGCAACCACTCCCTAAAGCATGCCATGGCACACCTACATACAGTTTAAGTTTTCAGTAGTACAGTCACCTCCTCCAGTCCTGCTCTTATCCAGAAACAAACTCTATTCCCCAGCAGCAGCACCAGCAGACCTTCACCCCAATAATGCCACTGTATCTGAATATGCAGAGTATTTCTTTGCAGCAATGCCTCCTACCTCTGTCCTCCTCTGAAACAACAACAAAGTATCCATGCCAGTAAAGCAATTCCTAAGATGAGATAAATAATCATTTTAATAGTTGAAAATTAAAATAAATATCCAGTTAAGCATTTTCATCTTACACCTTTCAAAAAGACTTAATCAGAAACAACAACATAAAAGTAGTCCCCTGCAATAGCACAGTTGCGGTCTCAAAAACACTGCATTATCTCAATATATAGGGTGTCACTCTGGCAATGTGGCCAACACCCCATAATGCCATAATACTGGAACAATAACTTCGTCCATAAAAGAGCCCAGCTGTTTACCGTATGCATGACAGGAGAGAGGAACAAAAAATATGCCCTCACTAAAGCTTACTTCACCAGTGTTCCTCAGATCAATAACATGTTACATGTGCCCCACTCCCAGCAGTACCAATAACATGTTACATGTGCCTCACTCCCAGCAGTACCAATCAAATGTTACATGTGCCTCAATCCCAGCAGTAGCAATAAAATGTTACATGCTCCCCACTCCCAGCAGTATAAATCAAATGTTACATGTGCCCCACTCCCAGCACTATCAATAACATGTTACATGTGCCCCACTCCCAGCAATATAAATCAAATGTTACATATACCCCACTCACAGCAGTATAAATCAAATGTTACAGTTGCTCCACTCCCAGCAGTACCAATAATATGTTACATATGCCCCACTCCCAGCAGTATAAATCAAATGTTACATGTGCCCCACTCCCAGCAGCATCAGTAACATGTTACATGTGCATCACTCCCAGCAGTACCAATCAAATGTTACATGTGCCCCATTCCCAGCAGCATCAATCAAATGTTGCATGTGCCCCACTCCCAGCAGCATCAATCAAATGTTGCATGTGCCCCACTCCCAGCAGCATCAATCAAATGTTGCATGTGCCTCACTCCCAGCAGCATCAATCAAATGATGCATGTCCCCCACTCCCAGCAGCATCAATCAAATGTTGCATGTGCCCCACTCCCAGCAGCATCAATCAAATGTTACTTGTGCCCCATCCCAGTAGTATCAATCAAATGTTGCATGTCACCCACTCCCAGCAGTACCAATCAAATGTTGCATGTGCCCCACCCCCAGCAGTACCAATCAAATGTTACATGTACCCCACCCCCAGCAGTACCAATCAAATGTTACACGTGCCCCACTCCCAGCAGTGCCAATCAAATGTTTCATGTGCCCCACTCCCAGCAGTACCAATTAAATGTTACATGTGCCCCACCCCAAGCAGTGCCAATCAAATGTTATGTGTGCCCACTCTCAGCAGTACCAATTAAATGTTACGTGTGCCCCACTTCCAGCAGTATAAATCAAATGGTACGTGTGCCCCACTCGCAGCAGTATAAATCAAATGTTACATGTACGCCACTCCCAGCAGCATCAATCAAATGTTGCATGTCCCCCACTCCCAGCAGTACCAATCAAATGTTACATGTGCCCCACCCCCAGCAGTACCAGTCAAATGTTACATGTGCCCCACTCCTAGCAGTACCAATCAAATGTTACATGTGCCCCACTCCTAGCAGTACCAATCAAATGTTACATGTGCCCCACTCGCAGCAGTACCAATCAAATGTTACATGTGCCCCACTCCCAGCAGTACCAATCAAATGTTACGTGTGCCCCACCCCCAGCAGTACCAATCAAATGTTACGTATGCCCCACTCCTAGCAGTATCAGTCAAATGTTACATGTGCCCCACTTCCAGCAGTACCAATCAAATGTTACATGTGACCCACTCCCAGCAGTACCAATAACATGTTACATGTGCCCCACTACCAGGATCATCAATTAAATGTTACATGTGCCCCACTCCCAGCAGTATAAATCAAATGTTACATGTGCCCCACTCCCAGCCGCATCAATCAAATGTTGCATGTGCCCCACTCCCAGCAGGACCAATCAAATGTTACATGTGCCCCACTCCCAGCAGTGCCAATCAAATGTTTCATGTGCCCCACTCCCAGCAGTACCAATTAAATGTTACATGTGCCCCACCCCAAGCAGTACCAATCAAATGTTACGTGTGCCCACTCTCAGCAGTACCAATTAAATGTTGCGTGTGCACCACTCCCAGCAGTATAAATCAAATGCTACGTGTGCCCCACTCACAGCAGTATAAATCAAATGTTAAATGTGCCTCACTCCCAGCAGCATCAGTAACATGTTACATGTGCCCCACTCCCAGCAGGACCAATCAAATGTTACATGTGACCCACTCCCAGCAGTACCAATAACATGTTACATGTGCCCCACTACCAGGATCATCAATTAAATGTTACATGTGCCCCACTCCCAGCAGTATAAATCAAATGTTACATGTGCCTCACTCCCAGCAGCATCAGTAACATGTTACTTGTGCCCCACTCCCATTAGGACCAATCAAATGTTACATGTGCCCCACTCCCAGCAGTGCCAATCAAATGTTTCATGTGCCCCACTCCCAGCAGTACCAAATAAATGTTACATGTGCCCCACCCCGAGCAGTACCAATCAAATGTTACATGTGCCCCACTCCCAGCAGTACCAATCAAATGTTACATGTGCCCCACTACCAGGATCATCAATTAAATGTTACATGTGCGCCACTCCCAGCAGTACCAATCAAATGTTACATGTGCCTCACTCCCAGCAGCATCAGTAACATGTTACATGTGCCCCACTCCCAGCAGTACCAATCAAATGTTACATGTGCCCCACTCCCAGCAGTACCAATTAAATGTTACATGTGCCCCACCCCGAGCAGTACCAATCAAATGTTACATGTGCCCCACTCCCAGCAGTACCAATCAAATGTTACATGTGCCCCACTACCAGGATCATCAATTAAATGTTACATGTGCGCCACTCCCAGCAGTACCAATCAAATGTTACATGTGCCTCACTCCCAGCAGCATCAGTAACATGTTACATGTGCCCCACTCCCAGCAGTACCAATTAAATGTTACATATGCCCCACTCCCAGCAGTATAAATCAAATGCTACGTGTGCCCCACTTGCAGCAGTATAAATCAAACGTTACATGTACCCCACTCCCAGCAGCATCAATCAAATGTTGCATGTCCCCCACTCCCAGCAGTACCAATCAAATGTTACATGTGCCCCACCCCCAGCAGTACCAATCAAATGTTACATGTGCCCCACTCCCAGCAGTACCAATCAAATGTTACATGTGCCCCACCCCAAGCAGTACCAATCAAATGTTACATGTGCCCCACTCGCAGCAGTATAAATCAAATGTTACATGTGCCCCACTCCCAGCAGTACCAATCAAATGTTACGTGTGCCCCACCCCCAGCAGTACCAATCAAATGTTACGTGTGCCCCACTGCTAGCAATATCAGTCAAATGTTACATGTGCCCCACTTCCAGCAGTACCAATCAAATGTTACATGTGCCCCACTCCCAGCAGTACCAATAACATGTTACATGTGCCCCACTACCAGGATCATCAATTAAATGATACATGTGCCACACTCCCAGCAGTATAAATCAAATGTTACATGTGCCTCACTCCCAGCAGCATCAGTAACATGTTACATGTGCCCCACTCCCAGCAGTACCAATCAAATGTTACATGTGCCCCACTCCCAGCCGCATCAATCAAATGTTGCATGTGCCCCCACTCCCAGCAGTATCAATCAAATGTTGCATGTGCCCCACTCCCAGCCACATCAATCAAATGTTGCATGTGCCCCCACTCCCAGCAGTATCAATCAAATGTTGCATGTGCCCCACTCCCAGCAGCATCAATCAAATGTTGCATGTGCCCCACTCCCAGCAGCATCAATCAAATGCTGCATGTCCCTCACTCCCAGCAGTATAAATCAAATGTTACATGTGCCCCACTCCCAGCAGTACCAATCAAATGTTACATGTGCCCCACTCCCAGCAGTACCAATCAAATGTTACATGTGCCCCACTCCCAGCAGTACCAATCAAATGTTACATGTGCCCCACTCCCAGCAGTACCAATCAAATGTTAAATGTGCCCCACCCCAAGCAGTACCAATCAAATGTTAGGTGCCCACTCCCAGCAGGACGTATCAAATGTTATGTGTGCCCCACTCCCAGCAGTATAAATCAAATGTTACATGTGCCCCACTCCCAGCAGTACCAAACAAATGTTACATTGCCCCACCCGAAGCAATACCAGTCAAATGTTACATGTGCCCCACTCCCAGAAGTATCATTCAAATGTAACGTGTCCCACTCCCAGCAGTACCAATCAAATGTTACATGTGCCCCACTCCCAGCAGTAACAATCAAATGTTACATGTGCCCCACTCCCAGCAGTACCATTCAAATGTTATGTGCCCCACTCCCAGCAGTACCAATCAAATGTTACATGTGCCCCACTCCCAGCAGTGCCAATCAAATGTTTCATGTGCCCCACTCCCAGCAGTACCAATTAAATGTTACATGTTCCCCAACCCAAGCAGTACCAATCAAATGTTATGTGTGCCCACTCTCAGCAGTACCAATCAAATGTTACTTGTGCCCCACTCCCAGCAGTATAAATTAAATGCTACGTGTGCCCCACTCGCAGCAGTATAAATCAGATGTTACATGTACCCCACTCCCAGCAGCATCAATCAAATGTTGCATGTCCCCCACTCCCAGCAGTACCAATCAAATGTTACATGTGCCCCACCCCCAGCAGTACCAATCAAATGTTACATGTGCCCCACTCCCAGCAGTACCAATCAAATGTTACATGTGCCCCACCCCAAGCAGTACCAATCAAATGTTACATGTGCCCCACTCGCAGCAGTATAAATCAAATGTTACATGCGCCCCACTCCCAGCAGTACCAATCAAATGTTACATGTGCCCCACCCCCAGCAGTACCAATCAAATGTTACGTGTGCCCCACTCCTATCAGTATCAATCAAATGTTACATGTGCCCCACTTCCAGCAGTACCAATCAAATGTTACATGTGTCCCACTCCCAGCAGTACCAATCAAATGTTACATGTGCCCCACTCCCAGCAGTACCAATCAAATGTTAAATGTGCCCCACCCCAAGCAGTACCAATCAAATGTTAGGTGCCCACTCCCAGCAGTACCTATCAAATGTTATGTGTGCCCCACTCCCAGCAGTATAAATCAAATGTTACATGTGCCCCACTCCCAGCAGTACCAAACAAATGTTACATTGCCCCACCCGAAGCAATACCAGTCAAATGTTACATGTGCCCCACTCCCAGAAGTATCAATCAAATGTTACGTGTCCCACTCCCAGCAGTACCAATCAAATGTTACATGTGCCCCACTCCCAGCAGTACCAATCAAATGTTACATGTGCCCCACTCCCAGCAGTACCAATCAAATGTTATGTGCCCCACTCCCAGCAGTACCAATCAAATGTTACATGTGCCCCACTCCCAGCAGTGCCAATCAAATGTTTCATGTGCCCCACTCCCAGCAGTACCAATTAAATGTTACATGTGCCCCAACCCAAGCAGTACCAATCAAATGTTATGTGTGCCCACTCTCAGCAGTACCAATCAAATGTTACTTGTGCCCCACTCCCAGCAGTATAAATTAAATGCTACGTGTGCCCCACTCGCAGCAGTATAAATCAGATGTTACATGTACCCCACTCCCAGCAGCATCAATCAAATGTTGCATGTCCCCCATTCCCAGCAGTACCAATCAAATGTTACATGTGCCCCACCCCCAGCAGTACCAATCAAATGTTACATGTGCCCCACTCCCAGCAGTACCAATCAAATGTTACATGTGCCCCACCCCAAGCAGTACCAATCAAATGTTACATGTGCCCCACTCGCAGCAGTATAAATCAAATGTTACATGCGCCCCACTCCCAGCAGTACCAATCAAATGTTACATGTGCCCCACCCCCAGCAGTACCAATCAAATGTTACGTGTGCCCCACTCCTATCAGTATCAATCAAATGTTACATGTGCCCCACTTCCAGCAGTACCAATCAAATGTTACATGTGCCCCACTCCCAGCAGTACCAATAACATGTTACATGTGCCCCACTACCAGGATCATCAATTAAATGTTACATGTGCCCCACTCCCAGCAGTATAAATCAAATATTACATGTGCCTCACTCCCAGCAGCATCAGTAACATGTTACTTGTGCCCCACTCCCAGCAGGACCAATCAAATGTTACATGTGCCCCACTCCCAGCCGCATCAATCAAATGTTGCATGTGTCCCCACTCCCAGCAGTATCAATCAAATGTTGCATGTGCCCCACTCCCAGCAGTATCAATCAAATGTTGCATGTGCCCCACTCCCAGCAGCATCAATCAAATGTTGCATGTGCCCCACTCCCAGCAGCATCAATCAAATGTTACATGTACCCCACTCCCAGCAGTATAAATCAAATGTTACATGTGCCCCACTCCCAGCAGTACCAATCAAATGTTACATGTGCCCCACTCCCAGCAGTACCAATCAAATGTTACATGTGCCCCACTCCAAGCAGTACCAATCAAATGTTACATGTGCCCCACCCCAAGCAGTACCAATCAAATGTTACATGCTCACTCCCAGCAGTACCTATCAAATGTTATGCGTGCCCTACTCCCAGCAGTATAAATCAAATGTTACATGTTCCCCACTCCCAGCAGTACCAAACAAATGTTACATTGCCCCACCCAAAGCAATACCAGTCAAATGTTACATGTGCCCCACTCCCAGCAGTATCAATCAAATGTTACGTGTCCCACTCCCAGCAGTACCAATCAAATGTTACATGTGCCCCACTCCCAGCAGTACCAGTCAAATGTTGCATGTACCCCCACTCCCAGCAGTATCAATCAAATGTTGCATGTGCCCCACTCCCAGCAGCATCAATCAAATGTTGCATGTGCCCCAGTCCCAGCAGCATCAATCAAATGGTATATGCCCCCCACTCCCAGCAGTATAAATCAAATGTTACATGTGCCTCACTCCCAGCAGCATCAGTAACATGTTACATGTGCCCCACTCCCAGCAGTACCAATCAAATGTTACGTGCCCCACTCCCAGCCGCATCAATCAAATGTTGCATGTGCCCCCACTCCCAGCAGTATCAATTAAATGTTGCATGTGCCCCACTCCCAGAAGCATCAATCAAATGTTGCATGTGCCCCACTCCCAGCAGCATCAATCAAATGTTACATGTGCCCCACTTCCAGCAGTACAAATCAAATGTTACATGTGCCCCACTCCCAGCAGTACCAATCAAATGTTACATGTGCCCCACTCCCAGCAGTACCAATCAAATGTTACATGTGCCCCACTCCCAGCAGTACCAATCAAATGTTACATGTGCCCCACTCCTAGCAGTACCAATCAAATGTTACATGTGCCCCAACCCAAGCAATACCAATCAAATGTTACATGTGCCCACTCCCAGCAGTACCTATCAAATGTTATGTGTGCCCCACTCCCAGCAGTATAAATCAAATGTCACATGTGCCCCACTCCCAGGAGTACCAAACAAATGTTACATTGCCCCACCCAAAGCAATACCAGTCAAATGTTACATGTGCCCCACTCCCAGCAGTACCAATCAAATGTTACGTGTCCCACTCCCAGCAGTACCAATCAAATGTTACATGTGCCCCACTCCCAGCAGTACCAATCAAATGTTACATGTCCCACTCCCAGCAGTACCAATCAAATGTTACATGTGCCCCACTCCCAGCAGTACCAATCAAATGTTACATGTGCCCCACTCCCAGCAGTACCAATCAAATGTTACATGTCCCACTCCCAGCAGTACCAATCAAATGTTACATGTGCCCCACTCCCAGCAGTACCAATCAAATGTTACATGTGCCCCACTCCCAGCAGCATCAATCAAATGTTGCATGTGCCCCACTCCCAGCAGCATCAATCAAATGTTACATGTCCCCCACTCCCAGCAGTATAAATCAAATGTTACATGTGCCCCACTCCCAGCAGTGCCAATCAAATGTTACGTGTCCCACTCCCAGCAGTACCAATCAAATGTTACATGTGCCCCACTCCCAGCAGTACCAATCAAATGTTACATGTGCCCCCACTCCCAGCAGTATCAATCAAATGTTACGTGTCCCACTCCCAGCAGTACCAATCAAATGTTACATGTGCCCCACTCCCAGCACTACCAATCAAATGTTACATGTGCCCCACTCCCAGCAGTACCAATCAAATGTTACATGTGCCCCACCCCCAGCAGTACCAATGAAATGTTACATGTGCCCCACTCCCAGCAGTACCAATCAAATGTTACATGTGCCCCACTCCCAGCAGTACCAATCAAATGTTACATGTGCCCCACTCCCAGCAGTACCAATCAAATTTCACATGTGCCCCACTCCCTGGAGTACCAAACAAATGTTACATTGCCCCTCCCGAAGCAATACCAGTCAAATGTTGCATGTGCCCCACTCCCAGCAGCATCAATCAAATGTTACATGTCCCCCACTCCCAGCAGTATAAATCAAATGTTACATGTGCCCCACTCCTAGCAGTACCAATCAAATGTTACATGTGCCCCACTCCCAGCAGTACCAATCAAATGTTACATGTGCCCCACTCCCAGCAGTACCAATCAAATGTTACATGTGCCCCACTCCCAGCTGTACCAATCAAATGTTACATGTGCCCCACTCCCAGCAGTACCAATCAAATGTTACATGTGCCCCACTCCCAGCAGTACCAATCAAATGTTACATGTGCCCCACCCCCAGCAGTACCAATGAAATGTTACATGTGCCCCACTCCCAGCAGTACCAATCAAATGTTACATGTGCCCCACTCCCAGCAGTACCAATCAAATGCTACATGTGCCCCACCCCAAGCAGTACCAATCAAATGTTACATGTGCCCACTCCCAGCAGTACCTATCAAATGTTATGTGTGCCCCACTCCCAGCAGTATAAACCAAATGTCACATGTGCCCCACTCCCAGGAGTACCAAACAAATGTTACATTGCCCCACCCAAAGCAATACCAGTCAAATGTTACATGTGCCCCACTCCCAGCAGTATCAATCAAATGTTACGTGTCCCACTCCCAGCAGTACCAATCAAATGTTACATGTGCCCCACTCCCAGCAGTACCAATCAAATGTTACATGTGCCCCCACTCCCAGCAGTACCAATCAAATGTTACATGTGCCCAACTCCCAGCAGTACCAATCAAATGTTACATGTGTCCCACTCCCAGCAGTATGGTTCCCATAGTAACTTAACTTTTTCATCTAAACAGAAAGGTGTTTATCTGTATTAAATTCTTCCTCAATATTTGAGTTTATTTTGCCTTGCATCATCCTACTCAGCTCTGTTTTTTTTCTGTTTTATGCAATTCCAGCATGATATGCCTTATTCTATTACGATCAAATTATTATATTTATGCCATGCCAGTAATAAATGTGCAATGTCCCTTTCTGTGCTCCAGATTACTTATTCAACATCTGAAATCTGAAAAAATGAAAACTAAAAAAAAATGAAATGGATAAGGAGAAAATGAGAACCAACAATATAATTTGGCAGAGGCAGATCAAAGCTGAATCTGAAAATTAAAATATGACAAGCCTGACATAGCCTGAGTCATTCTATTCCTGCAGAAAATAAGAGAGCCAAAGATCTCCTGCTGAGTACTAACTGTGACAGTCTTGAATGAAGCTTTTAAGAGGTTGTAACCGTATTAGCTCAGCCAAGCGAACCTTCCATTAAGCAACCATTCTACCTTGAATGGCAGAATGTGGGACCGTCTGCACAAACATGAGGATGAGTCCTTAGACGTAATTCAATCAATTAATATTTCTTTCTTTATTTCTTTCTGCTAGACAACAAGGTCCTGATAACACATGATCATGTTTTGACATGACCAAGGCCAGCTGACATGGGGAGACATGTATATTCCTAACTGCAGAACATTTTAAATATAGAAGAGCTGATGTAGAACAAAGTTATCATGATGTATGTTTATATTTATACAACAATTCTCAGCAAGTTGTGTAGCATTACTTAAGGGAGTAACTCAGATAAAAAGACAACCAATGTAATAAAATAATTCAAGACAGTTGACAAATCAAAACTGCATTTACACAGCCAGTGGGGTACGTTTTGGTGCATATATATACCCTGATTAAAATATGACAAGAGTTATTGTTCTGTTCAAAATGTTAACATGAAGAGAGGGTGCTGTAAGACACATCCTGAATGTTTTGTTACAAAAAGACAAAAAGAAAATAGTAATACACACATACTCACATTAGTCTGGCAGTTAGCAGAGGATTAAATATATGAGCTGTCAAAGAGCTCCAGCCTAAGGTACAGAGTTTGATTCCCACAACCTTCATTTCCAAAGTCCTTTAACCAGACAGTGTATATATATATATATATATATATATATATATATATATATATATATATATATATATGGATCCAGGACGTTTGATCGAATGATCAAACATCTGAATCAATTAAGTGCGAGCATACTTACATGAAAGTGCGTTTCACCGAAGAAGCACTTACGCGTAAGTATGCCTGTTGCTGAAGCCGTACCATGGTGTGGATAAGGGAAACTTCCCTTTTCCTCACTGTAGTGTGGTCTCGGAGGGAGAATATTAAAGTAGGGGGGTGGGGGTGCAGGAGTGCAAAGCCCCCCTGCAAAAATGTAAATGTAGTGGGGGTTTTTTTTATTGACATGCTTTAACGAAAGCGCTTTTTTGGTTAAAGTGCTTTCATTAAAGTGTGTTCTGTGGTTATGGATTTGGATATTTGATCATTCGTTCAAACATTCTAGATCCATAAATATATATATATATATATATATATATATATTTTTTTTTTTTTTTTTTTTTCAGCTTAGCCATGGGGCAAACTACAGGGTTCTTTAGTGAGTGTAGGGATGTGCAGTGGCTGGCACTTGTTACGAACTTGGTGATTTTGTTATACAGTAGAGTCAATTATCTGAACTAACTGGGATCTTGGGTAGTTCGGATAATCAAACTGTTCAGATAATCAAACATGCATTTGTTAAAAAAAATTTAAGTAAGGATTGGAGTACAATATATGAATGGTGACATGTCTGACACATGTGGGTATTTTCTTTAAACTTTGTCGCTGTTTAATACTGTGATCCACCTTAATAGCGGGTGTTTCAGGCATTTTCTGATGTAACAGTATTTCCTGCTGCAATCTGGTTGGTGATTGGTTAGTGGTTTAAAATTGAATGTGACGGGGGATATTTAAACTAGGAAGAAAATATTGTTATTTGTATTCTGATGAAGTCCTGAGTGTCAGGGACGAAAGCGCTTAATATCTGTGTTACATAATAAAGACGTGTTCTTTTTGAAGTCCTCGGATCATTATTTTTTTTGTTTTTGTATTTTTTGTACTTTTATTTTTGGTAGGTTTCAAACTTTGTTTATAGGGAGGATAGCAGGTTAGTAAGCAAGGGGGCACCATAGATGAGAGAAGGAAGTAGATAAGTTGTAGCAAGTACTTGTTTAGTGGAAGGAGTAAGGAAATATTTGTCCCTGTAAAGAATACCCAGATTTTGATGTGCTTTATTGATGTTGTATTGTATGTGCAGGTCAGATTTTAGGCTTTCATCAATTATTACTTCCAACAGCTTAGTGTGACTAACAACTTTGATTTTTGTGTTGCTCCGGGAAAGTATAGTGAACTGAGTTTTGTTTATGGGAGTATTTTTCTTGGGGGTAAATAAAATAAGTTTGGTTTTGTTGGGATTAAGAGACAGATGATTATTATATAACCAGGTCCCTATGGATGTAAATGCTGATTGAATGATTTGTTGTAGATCTGATGTGCAGTCTGCAGAACATATAATAGTAGAGTCGTCTGCATATTGTATGAGAGACCCCTGACTGAATAAGGAGTGAGATACTGAAAAGGAGTAGTCCTAATATAGAGCCTTGGAGAACACCAGTAGAGGTGCGAAGATATGGAGATAGGGAGGTTTGTCATTTAACTGCCTGTTGTCTGCCTGACAGGTAACTGGAAAACCAGCAAAGAGAGGGAGGTGATAGACCAGTATATGAGAGTTGAGTTAAAAGAAGTGAGTGACAGACTGTATCAAAAGATTTTGATAAGTCAAGAAAAAGGGTGGATACAATTTTGTTGACTGTGATAGTGAGGAAAAGAGTGCATTCAGACCGGAGTTGCAGGATCTACTAGCTAAAGAAGAACAACATAAATTGGTTTTGATAATGGGTGACCTGAATACACATATTGGGACAGACAAAACAGAATATGAGGACTATCTTGGTCCACATGGGTGGGGCAACAGGAATAAAGATGGAGAGGCAACTCTAGATGTCTGGCTGGCAAATGGCATGATAGTGACCAATACATGGTTCTGCAAGACAGACAATCACAACATCACATGCAAGAGTGGCCAACATACAACTCGGGTAGACTTCCTCCCATTAAGGAAAGGGCAGTCAGGTAGAATAAGCAATTGCAAAGTCATATCCTGTAAAATAGTCAGTCCACAGCATTAACTACTGGTTGCCACAATCACCAGGCTCTAAGGTCAACAGCGACCAGGCTGAAAACCTGGGAGTTGACTGCAGAGAAAGCACAATAGTTCAAGGAATTACTCAGGGCTCTAGCACCTCAAGAAGAAGAGGAAATAGGTAGAGTTGAAGAAGAATGGTAGTACCTCATAACAGCATGCGTGAGGACTACAGAACTGATATGTGGATGAGCCAGGTATGGAAATAAGGTATGTAAGGAAAGCTGGTGGTGGATGCACAAGTCCAGGGAGTCATCAAAATAAAGGAGGAGTGCAGGACAAAGTGGGAGATAGGAAAGCCTGACCAGGCTAGGAAGGAATACTGGTTGGCTAACAAAGAGGCTAAGAGATGAGTTGCAATAAGAAAGGGCAAGGCAACAGAGGTACCCTTCCATCTTCTGAAAAGTATCTCATGTGACACAAAGAAACTAGATCAGGTTGCAAAGCAAAAACTGAAAGATAAAGAAGATAGACACCCTTCATAAGGGATGCCAGCAACAACTTGCTCACTAGTCCATAGGACATCAAAGACAGATGGAAGAAGTACTTCCGACAGTTTCTGAATTGAGAAAACCCCACAGAAGCTGTACTGCCCCAGATACAGCATATGATGAAAGAAGAGGCGGAGCTCACCATAGAAGTAGTAAGAACAGCACTAAGGAAAATGAAGCCATGGAAAGCAGTACAATCAGATAAGGTCACACAGATATGATCAAGATGTTGGGTGAGTTAGGGGAGAAATAGTTCCTGAGGGTACTCATAGTAGAATACAGAGAAAGATGTACCCCAGATGTGTAAATAATAAGCATACTAGAGCCAGTGTTCAAGAACAAAGGGAACATTCACAACTATGACCAGTACAGAGATATCAGTGTCCTGTCACACTGCATGAAAGCACTGGCGTGGGTGATAAATATACAGAGTAGCAGAAAATAAAATAGGAAATGAGCAGTTTGGATTCAGATCAGGAAGCAACACAACTGACCTGACATTTGCAGTGAGGCAGATAGGAAGAAGATAGAGATGAGGAAAAAGTCCAACTGGACATTCCAAGACTTGGAGAAAGCATATGACAGCATCCCAAATAAAGCTTTGGGCAGTCCTATAGTGGTTTGAAGTCCCAGACACATTGATAGAATTAGTGCAGGCTATGAACAAGGAGCCAATGACTCAAGTACAAACAGTGCTCAATCTCACAGTGGGGTTGCCAATGGGAGTGGGTGTACATCAGGGTTCAGCACTGACCCCACTGCTGTTCTTACTGGTGATGGACTACATTAGCAAACCTTTTGGAGGGAACGACCACAAAAGTTACTGTATGCAGATGATGTGGCATTACAGTCAGATTCTGAGCAAGACTGAAAGCACATGGGATGAAACACAGTACAGATAAGACAATTGTAATTGAGCAAATGGGGGAAATCAGAAGAAGCTGAGAATTGAAATAGAAGAAAAAATAGTGGAACAGTTACAGCTTCAAGTATCTCGGAGGGGTGGTTGAGGACAGGGGAAGTCTGAATGAGGAGGTCAAAGCTAGAATCAGAGTGTCAGGGTATTGCATGATAGAAGAATGCCAAAGAAGATAAAAGGTAAGGTGTATAAAACAGTGGTGCAACAAGTAGTACTGTATGGTAAAGAAATTTGGGCAATAAAGGCAGAGCAGTTGAGAAAGCTAGAGGTGATGGAGATGAAGTGCTTGAGATGGGGGGTAGGGTGAACACTGTGGGACAGAGCAGAAGGCATAGTAGCTCCAATTACAGAAAAGGGCAAAGACAACATATTCTTTTGGTTCATGGACATGTGCAGAAAATCAGAAGACACTATGGTGAAGAAGATATGGGATAGACAGGGAGAAGGCAAGAGGAAATGAGAGTGTCCAGCAAAGAGGTGGATCCACTGTGTGAGAGAAGACCTGCAACAGTCAGGCATGATTGTTGAAGATGGTAGAAGAGTAACATTGAATAGAGGGAGATGGTGACAGCTGACATCACATCCTAACCTCATGTAGAAAATGGGAAAAGGGAGTTGATGATGATGACGATGGTGATGATGATTGGCTATGATTTATTTTAACTTGGAAGGGGGCTAGGAGACAAGCAGGAAGCAATTTTTGACTATATGGCAGCGGTTGTTCCAACACAGAACCTTATGTAGCTGCAATTACTTGCAGCCAGGCATGAAGGTAACAGGGGGAGATCCAGACAGCGTCCATACCTTTAGCATAGGCTGCTGTTGCTTCTTTAGGGAAAAAGCCAGATAGCATCAAGGAGGCTGAACCTGTTCTGCAGCTGTCATAAAGTACTGGACCTCCTCTGGGAGGGATTACTTCAGGAGAAGCGGTAACTGTTAGTAGTAAGTCCAATTCTCAGAAACAGTTGTCAGAATATCCTAGTCTTCCATTGAAGGGAAAGCGAAAAGGATCACAGAACGCTGAAAGAAATGTCCCAAGAATTCACAGTTTTTGCCATTTGAACTATATTGTGGTTACAGTGTGAGGGGACCTTCAGGCCTATTTTATGATGAATGGGAGGATGAATATGATTTCCACAAGGAGTCTCCTTTGGACTATGGCCACATTTCAAGACTAAGCTAAGGGAGCTGATGGAGTTGACACAAGGGCATCTAGAACAAGAGCAGCAAAAGGTTTGGTATGAGAGGACAGCAATAGCCCAAGAGAATAGTCAGACAAAAGGTAAGGGTACTTATTCATGTTCAACAATATATGTTGTAAGCAGCATGTGTGGAACCTTTCGCTAGTGCAAGAAAAGTAAATGATGTTAGCCCACAGTGTTAAAAGGCAGGAGGTAGGAACACAAACTCTACCATGTTGTCATAGTGAAGCCTAGAAAGGTGAGTGATGTCAGCCCATGGTATTACTAGACAGGAGTTAGGAACACAAATTCTATTGTGTTGTCGTGGTGAAGCCCTGAAAGGTGAGTGATGTCAGCCCATGGTGTTACTAGGCAGAAGTTAGGAACACAAATTCTGTCAGGTTGTCATGATGAAGCCCTACTATGACAGGCAGACATTAACATTTAGTATTTGAGGTGGGTACAGGACTAACTAGAAGTGGGTCTGGTAGTAGATCTCCTCAGTGAAGCTTAGACTGATGTCTCACTGAATGAAGTAGTAATATCAGAGTGTCTATCCACTTTGGAGGTTCAGGAAATCCAAGCAGTACTACTATGAGTATTTGATAAGATGGTCACTACTAACGCAAAGAGTACCCAGCTAGTACAGCACTACCTGGACACAGGAATCAAACAGTCAATTAAACAGGCTACTTACAGAGTGTCTGAGAAAGTTAAACAGGCGTGTGAACGGAACTGTAGGACATGCTGAATCTAGGGGCAATCCAGGAATCTAACAGGCCCTGGGCCTCTCCACTGGTGTTGGTGGCAAAAAAAAAAAGGACAGTCATTACAGATTGTGTAGATCACAGGAAACTAAATTGTCACACGGAATCAGATGCTTACCCCAAGTCAGGGGCAAATGAAGCATTGAAGTAGTTGGGTGGAATTAAGTATCTGAACACGAATGGCATGCTTAAAGTTAACTGGCAGATACAACTGAAGTCAACTTCAATGAATGGCTCGACATTTGTTACCCTGTTTGAGCTATTTGAATTTACCAAAATGTCCTTTGGAATGGAGAATTTCCAAACATCGTTTCAGAGGCTGCTAGAACACACCCTAATAGGAGATGAAGACAGTGATTTTCCTTGACCTTTTTGATGCCTATATCCCCTTTTAAACTCATACTTGACCTCTGAATTTAAAGTGAAATTTCAAGGAACAGTGGTTTTATGTGGGGAAGTAGTCCTGTACCACCTGGGTGGAGGACTTCATCACCCACCCCACTGCAACTTATATATACTAAGGGTTGACACAAGGGCATCTAGGAAGATCAGGGAAAAGGGGAATCTTCCATATCTCCCTCCATTTCACAATCTCCCACAAACACTTTGCACCTTTTTTGACTTATCAACAGATCAGCTGAACTGCATTAGTCTACTTGTAGCCAGTCAACAGGAATTTGACTAAAAGAAGAGAAGTCACTGCTTACACAGATGGCATTACATTTTTAGCCAGTCCTAACAGAAACATGCCTGACATGTCAGAGAGCCACTGACCAAATGAAGAATGCTCAGCTTGACTATTAAGGCAAACAAATAACAGGTAAGGATGGCAAAAGAAAATTATCTAGCGACAAAATCTGGTTAGAGCCTGCCAAAGTGGAAGCTACTCAGGCATGGACTACTCCTGCTTCCAAAAAAACAGGTGAAGGCATTCCTCAGGGCAATGGAGTTTTATGGAAAGTTTCATTACAGTACCATAGTTACAGACATTACTCAAAAGAAATATCCCAAATTAAATTCTATGAACACTTGCTTGTGAGCTAAATTCCCAGAAGCTGAAGGAGACCTTAAGGGGACCCACATTACCAGCCAGTCCCGAATACAGCCTGGAGTTCATAGTGCAGATAGGTGCATCAATCCATGGACTGGGGGCTTTACTTAGCCAGTCTGTTCAAAGGGAGAAAAGCATCCAATAGTAAACCTTAGTCACAGACTTTAGCCAAGAAAGGAATTGTATGCAGCTGTGGAGGAGGAATATTTGGAATAATCCAAATGCTCCACAGCATTCAACCCTACCTATATGAGACAAAATTCATAATAATTGCACTTCATAATCTATTGAAGTGGTTACAAGAAGCCAGTGGGCAAAACATCAAGCTTTTTAGATGGAGTTTGAGATTACTGTACAACAGTATGAAAATTCAGCACTAGATTGAATTCAGTAATGCAAATGTAGATAGCTCATAAAGACAAGGGACTGGATAGCATAGCTTAAAATGTACCTCATGCTCCAAGCTTAATTTCTTGGGGACAGTTTTTAAGTGACCTTTTTGATTATACACATGCTAGATTTAAGAGGGGGGATGGTATTGGAGCATGTGACTAATTTCCTTCCATTTAAATGAGAGAGAAACAGTTGATTTTATACATCTGAAGAAACAGTTTTGTTACTGCGAAAGTGCTAATGGTTGACTTACTTAATAAAAATTCATTGATTTTATGAATGAGAACCTGGTCTTGCTTTGCCATTTTACTTTTTATATAGAAATGTAACACAAATGAAACAAATTGTACCTTTTCAGATTTTTACTCAGATATTATTCTCTCATACAAGAGCAAACATAATTTCTAGATCAAGATTTCCATTTCTCAATGTACCCTGAAGAGAAAGATGTCAAGGTAACTACAGTTGCTGAGATTCTCAAGCAAAATATGAAATTGCATTCTTATGTTTGATTCCTTCTGATACCATAATATATTTTGCATTCAAGACAGCCTAAAGAGTTGGACATAGACTGCATTCATTCAGTTTGATCAGTTTTACTGTAGACTGTGCAACTGATACAGGATATCAGACCACAAATGTATATTATGTGCTCTGACATAAACTGAAGGAACCAGATCTCTTAAAGCTGTAACCACATATCATAAATAGTAGTATCTATGGATAACCAGAAGTGAACATGAACTCTGGAGGTGTTTTATCAGTATTTACTTCAGACAGTGTAATTGATATAGGACACCAGACAACACAATGTATATTGTGTGTGCTGACATAAGCTGGAGGTGCCAGATCTCTTAAAGCTGTACACACATATCACAGTGATGTCCATGGATAACCAGAAGAGAACATGAACTCTGGAGGTGAGTGGCAGGTGAATTTCAATAATGGCTTCTGAATGTGAATTCAGGAAACAGGAGGATGACATTGTCTGAAAAGCAAACTTCAGTTTGGTAGGTGGAAGGAGGTAAACTAAATAATTTTAGTAAAAAAAACTTCATAATATTCATGTTGTGGTTCTTAGTGAAAATTCTCAGGTACCACTGTAGTTTTGTCTCAGGAGGTGTAAGTCCTATATTCGTTTTTATATATGTCCTTGTTGTAACTACTACTGGAAATAGGAATGTGTGCATTTTTACAGTATTTCAGGAAATGAGGTTTCAAAGATGTCAGCTTGAAAATTTGGTGAAACCGTTTTGAATGTAAGTATATTTATGAGGAAATGTTCACCAAGTTAAAAAGAGACATGAAAATTAGTAGTTAGTAGTAGTTGATACCATTTTCATAATATTCATCTGATCTACGTTCTGAAATCTAAGAAACCATAAAACAATTTATGTCAGTACGAGATTAACCAGTTGCTATATTTTTTTCTAAGATCCTCTGTCTGAAATCAACTTTTTCTTTTAGAACAGAAATGCGCAAGAATATTGCATTTTTATGAGGTGAGGAATGATAGATGGCATATTGCAGTTTTAGTGTAAAAATGCTGGACTTTAGTAAAGTTAGGATGAAATATTTCTTAAATTAAATGCATACTCACAACTTTAGCAGTTGGTAAGATTTTGCACAGAGCTTTCTAAAAGCTCATCTTAATGGTCTGTTTTATGACATCTGAAGTATCTGTGCAATTCCAGTTTAATGATTTCACAATTGCTGTGCAAAATTAAATTCTCTGACAAAATGGCACAATGAGAGCGGTATAGTTCATATGGAAAACTAAAATATAGGTGCTAGATTGAAGACCTGGGCTCAGAATGGAAAGAAATGGTAAGGTGATAGGAACGTGTTCAAAGTCTGAGGAAAAAAACAAAGGATTATAGTTTTGTCAGTAAATAGCAAGTTGGCAAGGAGTGATAATATAGAAAAAAAAGAGGAAGGTGCAGATTTGAAAAAGGTGAACATAGCATTGGGGAGTACAGTAGGCAGGTCATGGAGATGAGTGCAAAACAACAAGAGACCATTTTCTTTATTTGGAAAAAGGTGTGAGGACTTGTTGACTAGGGGATTGGGTACCACAGTATCGCTTTGAATGAAGTTACAGGGTACTGGGTGCATAGCTCTCAACCCCTTAGAGCAAGAAATCTTGACACAGCCATAAATAATGGAGGGACAAAGGCCCAAAAAAGGGACACTTTTTAAATATTCCTCTTACAAACTTAGAAAGTTAATAGAATAACAGGCTTTGCATTACCATAAATTTTCTGAAGGACACGGTCTCAATTTCAAATGTCTTTCATTATTTTCTGACTTCATGCAATGATTTGCCAGAAAACCATAACGTTATGAGTAACAAACCAAAAATATGAGACAAAAATCTGTACATTCTGTGAAAATCTGTACAGTGGAGAGGTATGGCTGGGTGGTTGTGGTCAACTATGGCAAACTGCAATGGCTGGAATGGAAGTATTCATAGGTTCATAGGTTCATAGGTTCATACTAGGCTATCTGCCCTAGGGCATTTATAAGCCTAGCCAGAGTGTGTTTGGCTTTCACCACCCATTTTAAATTAATTTTGCTATGCCTTTTTTTGAGGTTAGTATACTGTGCCTCTGTCTAACAGTGACACAGAAGTGATAGCCGGGGTAAACCTACAATCTCCCATCCACTCATCAAGATTCCTCTTGAAGAGAGTCAATGTGGGACTCTGCCCAACCTGGACTGGGATTTTATTCCAGAGTGAAGGGTGCCTCTGGGTTATGAATCTGTCCCTCCAGCATGTCCTATTTATTTCAGTGCTGAGGTTCAAGTCTCTCGAGCGTGTAGCTCGATGGGATTTGGATTTTCTGAGGTGCAGCATGTCCATTAATTCCGGGTTGGACATGGCTTTATACGTCAGGCACAGATCGCCTCTGAGCAGGCTGTATGCCACTGAGTAGAGCTGGAGTTTCTTTCATTGGGCAGCATATGGCATCTGTTTGAGCCCTTTGATCCTCTTGGTGAGGTACTTTTGGGGTCTTTCCAGTTGCTGCAGGTGTCTGGTAAGGTACATCCCAAAAGGGGCATTGTACTCAATTATGGGCCTGATGAGGGATGAGTAAAGAGGTACGATGACCTCCCCTGATCTAGATGTGAATCCCTTCATGATTAGGTGGGCTATATAAAATGTTTTTCTAACAACTTTGGCCACGTGGTTGTCAAATGAGATTGCTATCAACTTGGGTCCCTAATGACTTCTTCTGTACTTAATGGATTACCACTATGTGGTAATTTGTGGGCACTTTGTTTTTGCCAAAGGGATGACTATACACTTTTGGCATTTAGCTTGAGGCCATGGCTCTGGCACCAGTTGTCTGTTTCTATGAGGCCCTTTTGGAGGTTGCTTGTGTCGGCTGGAGGGTTGCTTATGGCACCCAGTTTGCAGTCATGGTCAGCCACAGTCCTTCCGTGTTGGCCTGTACGCCGAGAAATATATACCGAACAAGAGAGGTCCCAGGACTGAGCCTTGTGGGACGCCACTTGTAACTGGTTTGGAGTCTGACATGGCTCCAGCAATTCTAACCATGTGGGTTCTGTCCTTGAGCCAGTTTGCAACCCATCTAGTGACATAGGGGTTTATATTTAAGCTGGTGAGCTTATCTATAATGCCCAAGGTGGGTATTATCGAAGGCTTTTGCGAGGTCCAGGTAGGCTGTGTGGACCACCTTTCCCTCGTCAATGGCCTTGGTGACTGTTTCAAAGAAATCGACCAGGTTTAAGAGGCAGGATCTGCCCTTAACAAAGCCAAACTGGGTAGGATCCAGTGTCTGTAGGTCCCCAATATCTTTATTTATGAGGTCCATGATGATCCTTTCCATAGCTTTGCAGACCAAGCTAGTCAGGCTTATAGTTTCCAGGATCCGTTGAGGCACCACCTTTGTGGAGAGGGATCACTGTTGCTGTATGCCACTCTTTGGGTACATATCCTGTAGTAAGGCTAAGATTGAACAGTAGTCTTATGTTTGGGTTTAGCTCTTCTTGGAGTTCATGTAGGACACAGCCCGGGACACCATCTGGTCCCATTAATGCTGTGTTTTTTGCTTTGGAGAGGGCGGTTCTTACCTGAGCATCTGAGATGTCAGTGGGGCAGCACTCTGTTGGGATAGATATTTGCCCTTTTAGTGGGGAGAGGGGGGAGAAGTTTGCACTGAACCTGTCAGCTAGGATGTTGGCAATGTCTGTGGGCTCGGTGTATTTTTTGTCATTTTGGACTAATTCTGAGCATATCTGGGAATTCCCACCCAGGTTCCTAACATAACTAAAGAAAGCCTTGTGATTATCCTTAGTGTCCTGTGCAATTTTTCTCTCGAAGCTGGCCTTAGACAATTTTATGAGTGCCCGTAGTTTTTTGCTAATACTGATCAGAGATGCCTTCCCTTTTTGAGATTTTGCTCTATCATGTAGTAGCTTCCTCCTTCTATTGTATAGTTTGTTTATGGCTGGGGTCCACCAGACAGGACGTCTGCCTTTGGAGGATTGGGTCTTGGTTTTATTTGGGATTGCATGATCCATGCATTCCTGAAGGTGATCATAGAATGCATTTATAAAGGATTCTGCGGTCTGGGCCGTATTTTCCACAGGCCCGGGGGCTTTGAAGGATTTTGCCTCGGTATTGAGGCGTGTGAAATTTGCTTTAGAGAAGTTTTTCACTGTGGTTTTCTGGGCAGGGGGTGGGGTCGGGATGTGAATATCCAGTGAGATTAGTTTATGGTCTGATCTTACCAGTGAGGGATATACTTCTGGTCTGGAGCATAGTGTCCCCATGTTGGTGATGATCAGGTCCAGTATGTTTTCCCCTCTTGTGGGAGTGGTAACAAGTTGTTCCATAGCATTTGAGTTTATAAATTCTAGGAACCTTTGGGCTAGGGTGTTGGAGCTAGAGTAATGCTCCCAGTCTATGTTTGGGTAGTTGAAGTCGCCCAATATAATGGTGTTTGGAGAGACCTTCATATTTTCCAGTATTCTCAGGAAGGCCAAGTGGGGTTCCTGTGTTTGGGAGGGTGGTCTGTAGCAGGCTATAAACTGGAAGGCAGTTTTACCCACAGTTAGTTGCACATGGATAGTCTCTGATGCTTCGTGCTGTGCCACCAACCTGGAGGTGTGGGTATTTTGACGAATATTGATACTCCCCCTCCTTTTGTGGTTCGGTCCAAGTTTTGGGGCCGAAAAGCATGGTATGAGGTATAACCTGATAGTGTTGGGGTGCTCTCGGGAGCCTTGAATCAGGTTTCTGTTACTGCACAGATATCGATGTTCTCCATGCTAAGGAGAGTTTTGAGTGCGTGCATCTTGAGGTTTAGACTTCTGGCATTGAGTAGCATTACTCTTAGTTTCTTATCCCTTGTGATACCTATGGAGGTGGGTTTGTCTTTTGAGCCTTGCCTAAAAAAGGCACTATGGGGGTAGCAAGAGCCTTTGCCAATATCCGAAAGCCCAGGGGTGACAGGTGCAAGCCGTCCCTAGCAAAGCATCGTGGCTTGTCGAGCATGTCATCCCAGGCTGATGGGCCTTGGATCCCCTTTGAATGACACCAACACTTAAGCCAGTTGTTGAAATTGATCATCTTGTCTTCATATTGTGGCATCATTCTTGGTGAGGGTAAGATGCTACTCAAGGTCAGGGTCATACCGGCCTGGGCTACATGCTCAGAGAGCTCTTCTATGTCTCTTTTCATGTAGTCCAGGGAGGTACGTCTCAGGTCATTCACACCAGCATGGACAATGACTGAGTCATATTTGTACTTGCCTTGGAGTGACCTGAGTGCTTGTGTTATGTGGCGGATCCTAGCGCCCGACAGGCAGCTCACCGTGACCTTCTCCTTGTTCAGCCTGGTGAGCGGGACGTCAGTGTGCCTGACGATAGAGTCACCTATTACAAGTGTATCAGGTGTGTTGTTTAGCCTTAAGGGCTGTGACTGTTTGGCACACTGGCTTTGTGAGCTATGTGTTGCACGTGTTTTGTTTTGGGGTAGCGGTTGCTTGGGTGTCTGCTTTGGAGGTCTCTGCTGCTTAGGCAGATTTTTATTTAGAGCCTCGAGTATGTTTTGTGTGTTTATGTGTTTGGTTTGTTGTTGTGGTAGGTCTATGTGAGACTGGAATTGTAGTGAGTGTGGTTTCCTTCTCCTCCTGACTGGTTACGCCAGTACTGAGTTGAGAGAGCTTAGCCCCAAGTTTGGCTATATGGTTGCATCTCTCACATGTGTTGGAATTTGTTGGGAGGAGGAGAGGGTTGTCTGTGTACATGAGGCAGTTGTAACATTGCCTCAAGATTCCCAGATTCACCAACTGGACCAGAGAGGAGATTGACAACTGACCTTTGGACATGCTAGAATAGTATTGGGAATTCCTTTATAATTGAAAAAAAGGGCCAATGGGGAACAAGGTACTCAAGGGGAGTTTGTGAGGGTGTAGTGCTTTTAATTTTTTAGAGCTGACTTATATAATTGCTTTAGTGAGCAAGTGCCAGGTAGCTTAAATGCAATGTGCTACAGGTAACTTAAATGCAAAAACGACAAACAGTAACTTTCTTTCAAGTGAGACAAGGAAATAAGTACAGTAAGCAATGCAGATATCACTAGGGATCCACAGAAGTGCTAAAAGGCCGCGTTTTAGGTGGAATTAGCGTTTCAGGAAATAAACAAACAACAAGCATACAAATAAAGCTAGATTCAGCAGGCCTGGATCTAGTCTATGCTACAGCAAACAAAGTGTACCAATTTCAGTAAGAAACAGTTAGAATATGCAGGCACTATAAGCCTCTAACCAGAAATTCCCTGCTCAGAAGGGCAGAGTCCAGCCTCTCCTCCCACAAGAGTGCAGACTGCAATCCTTCTTAACGTAAAATAACTGGCCTGAAGCCCAAGTGCTTAAACCAGAACTAATACACTTTTAGAATAACAGACACTGAGCTCTCAATCAGCAGTTCCCAACTTAGAAGGATGTAAGCTACCTGTCCTGTCACCACAGTGCAGGCCACAAACCTTCCTAATGTAAAACAACTGGTCTGAAGCCCAAGTGCTTAATCCAAAAGACTTAGAAATGATAGCTACACTTTAATCAAGTTACTACCAGCAGTAATAAATACAACTGAATACTTTAAAGAATGCCTGGATTAGTGCTCAAGTTATACAAACAAAGCTAGATTCAGCAGGCCTGGATCTAGTCTATGCTACAGCAAATGAGGTGTACCAATTTCAGTAAGAAGCAGTTCAAATATGCAAATAAGCTTTAACCAGAAATTCCCAGCTCAGAAGGACAGAGTCCAGCCTCTCTCTCCAGTATTGTTTTTTTTTTTAACTGGGCATCATTAAGCTATCAGGAAATAGAACAGCCTGTTATCACTCTGAATGAGATAATTGTTACAGGTAGTAGTTGGAGGTGAGGCACTACATTGGATTGATTATACATATATATATATATATATATATATATATATATATATATATATATATATATATATATATATATATATATATATACTGGGGCTACACACTCACAATATTTCTGTGACTGATAAGGTCATATACATGTATTGAGTTCATGGGGCTACTCAGCACACTCTTGCAGTCTAGGACAGTTTTATTAGGCTCAATAACTAGTAAATCAACTGATAAACTAAGATGTATAAAACTTTCAAACGTCTGGCATATCACCGACCATGCAACTCCAGTTTACTGTGCTAGGAGAGAGGTTTGAGCAGGGCAGGAGAGCTTTGAAGAAACATGGATGGGTCTAAGACAAATAGCACACACAGTAGTATTCTTTGAGATGAATTCTGGGCATGTTGTAGGTAGAAACGGGATGCTTAACATCAAGGAGTTCAGCAAACATATGACCAACTGGTGCAGAACTCAGGACATTGTTTCATCATAGCCTGGGGATCTAGTTGGAGGGATAGAGGGCTATACTGGCGTGATTATCTGCATCTTTCTACGACTGTCAGGATCCTTGTTGACAGTTAAGTGTTTCACTGCTAAATAATGAAAATTTCAAACAGGCATAACAAAATACATGAGGGAAATCCCAACTCTTCCCCTTAAAACATTACAGAAGTGAACAATATAAGCAAGATTAGAAGAAGATCAGGGGTAAATGATGAAATGTCTCTTTTCTCCTCAAACCATAATGTACTTGAAAGTCACTTGCTCATTCTTATTGAAGAGAAAATGAGGATTGCTGGATATTGCAGTATGTTGTTTTGGGGAGTTTCTCCATCCTCAATGTTGTACAACCAGGAGTTCACACACACACACTCTCACACACACACACACACACACACACACACAAATGCATATGCATATATATATATATATATATATATATATATATATATATATATAGAGAGAGAGAGAGAGAGATAGATAAAGATATATATATATATATATATATATATATATATATATATATATATATATATATATATATACACTTGACTCCCACACCAATGCTGTAGTCCCCATGCAGGCAAAAAATAAATAAATGTTTTCAATGTGTGCCATCTCTTTGAATGCCCCTGATGTGCTTTGATCTCTCATTATAACGCAAGTCATTTCTGACATATTGCATTTCGAGGTTTCATAGTGGAAGCAAGAAGAAAGACAATTATATCCTAAATAAAGCTGAGTAAAAAGGAGCAATGCAAATAAATCAAAAGAGAAGATAATGAATGTCAGTGCCCATTGTATAGTTTTATTCTTCATATTTTAGAGAATAATGCCAGTGTCCATAATCTGTTTTTTATACTTTAGTTTTTAAAAACAAAGTAATTTCCAGATAGTCTCATCACAAAAGGGTTCTCTTTTATAAAAAAAAGGGGGTCGTTGTTCCTCTCTACTCATCTCTTATCAGACCCATTATAGAGTACAATGCCTCATTTGGCATGTATCTCACAAGAGACCTGCAACAATTGGAAAGCCCACAGAAATACCTCACAAAGAGGATTACCAGCCTCATACAGATGCCATACGCAGACCGTCTCAAATAATTGCAGCTCTACTCCATCACATATCGTCTACTCAGAGGCGATCTCTGCCTAACATACAAAGCTATGTCAAACCCAGAGCTGTTCAACATGCTACACTTAAAGAAATCCCAATCTCTCCGAACCACATGCTCCAGGGACCTAAACCTTGTCAACACAATAAACAGAACATGCTGGAGGGATATATTCCTGTCCCAGAGACTTCCCATACTCTGGAATAAACTACCCATTCATGTCAAGCAAAGCTCCTCATTGGCCCTCTTTAAGAAAAATCTTGACGACTGGATGGGAAATAGAAAATTCACCTCGGGGATCACTTCTGCAGCACTGCTTGACAGGGGCACAGTAAAATAATTTTCTTGGGTGGTGAAAGACAGGGAACCTTTTTGGCTAGGCTTATATAGGCCCATGGGCTGACAGCCTAGTACCTACCTATGAAACTATGAACAAGCGTCTTTCATGCCATAACATTACCTTGACACTGTGGCAGTAACAGACATATGGTGCACTGAGATAAAAAAATGATGTATGCATACCAAAGGACATAGTCTAGTGGAAGATAATGGGTAAAAAACAAGTGTAGTCATCTATACAACAGAAGAGATAAAGGAATCAGTACTAATTACTATACAAGGCAAAAGAGGGTAGACATTGCTGGTCACAATGGACTTCAGAAATGGCAGGTAAATCTGATCCAAGGTTTTATACAGATTCTTCTCCCCATAATGAACAAAAGATAAGAATGTGAGACAGTGGACTTCCAAGATGGCTTCACATAGAGCAACAGCTTAATTCTAGCTCTCCTGGTATGAAAACAGAAACTTAGGAGAGAAAGCTAGTGGACTTAAATGTCTGGGTAAATTTCAATAACCTGCTAGCCTGGATGCCTGTAAAAAAGAAATACAGAGGACCTGAAGGAAAATGAGCTGCAAGAGGTGCTGAAGAAACACTGACTGAGAAAAATACTGCAGCTGTTCAGCAAAAAGCAGTGCAAGCTCCAAATATGACTTCCAGTAACCTAGAGGAAAGTATAAGGCAACTGCACACAGACCTGATTAAAATAAATGAAACACTGATGAAGTATATCAACACAAACAATAAAAGGATGGAAAAAATGGAAGAAGCTTTAAACATATATTCAGATAAGGTGATAAAACCACCATGCTCAATGGTCAAAATGAGGAAAAGGCTGGCTGAATATGAGACTGCACAAGAAGAGATGTTTCAAAAAAATAATAGAATTGGAGCACATAGCACATAGGGAAAACCTGATATTTTTTGCTGTACCAGAGAAGCTGGAAGGAACAGACTGTATTAATTTTATGAAACCGCAAATAAGCAAATGGACTAGTATTTCACAACAGGAATTGTTAATTGAAAGGGCACATCATGTGTATGCTCCAAACCTGGCTATGAGAAAGCAGCCCAGACCTTTAATAGTAAATATTCAATCTTACCAGCAGAAGGAGTTGATTCTGACAAAACTGTGGCAGCAGGACAAAGTACTAAAAGTGGGAGAAAGAAGAGTGGCTGTGGAAAATGACTACTCATTGTAGACCAGGCAGGGGAGGAGTAAATTTATTCCATTATTCAGGGAATATCAAGAAACAGGTGTGAGATTCAAACTGCTATACCCAGCTTTCTTCAAAATAGTTTTTCCCTGGAGGGACAAAATAATTTTTTGATGAAGTATATGCTAAGGAGGAAATACAAAAGTTTGTCCAACAAAAAGTGAGATGTGAAACAGAAGCAGATTCTGCTTCTTGTTCTTGTGGTAATAAAGACCACAGAAAGACTGTGCCAGTGAAACTTTTACCAGTGTTTCAATGGAAAATATTTGAGAGAAGGAAAAAAGTACAAGAGTCGACTAGAAGACTCAAGAGTATATTGGAAATGAAGCAGAGACAAGATCTGGGAGATAGAGATGAACAGGAATAAAATCAGTAACTTGGAAATTGACAAATATGAGATTACAAAGCAATAATTATATTTGTAAAACATGACAGAACAAGAAAATCTGTAGTTATACAATGACTGGCCATTAACATTCACATTATGCATGCTGATTGGTCAGCCCAACCAGAGTGCCTGTTGTAAAATCGAGCATATGCCAATAGAAAAAAGTCTAGTTGCCTAGACTTTCTTCTTTTAATATATAGTATGGAGCTTTCCAGTTTTCTTAATTAAAAAAAGAAATGAAATAAACTTTGAAATCCGAACAGGTATGAGAGAGACTGGACAGAGAAAATAGAAGGAAAAGCAGGCATGTTAAGCAAAACTAAAGAAACGTACCTCCTGGATATCCTTGTAATACCTCTGCCCTGTCTGTTGTACATTGAACAATTCCAGATTTCAATTTTTTTTTATTTAAAAAAACAGATACCTTCCTTTCTCTATTACTTCCTTTCCAAAGCACTGATGCACGGTGTAAGCATTGGAACTTAAGTCCCATACACATGCACAGTACATAAAGAAATCTCCATGATACTGGGAACAAAGTGGAAGAGCATCATGGCACTGTTATGCAAAGACATTATTTAAAAAAGGTAAGAAACTTTTTTCTTAAATAATGTCATTGTATAATAGCAATAAAAAGATTCAAAGGAGAGTGAACCAGGTGGACAGGCAGAACCAGCTTTAATAAAACAATTATAAACATTAAAACCATTAATAAACACATGCATAAAATCAAACTATAAAAATGATGAGCGCTTTTGCACTAGAACAGGATGCTTCATCATATCTAAATACAAATCATCCATTTATACTTAAAGGACAACAACATGATTCTATTATTAAATGCTCAACTTCTCTGTCTTTTTCTCCCAATCTACAGTCACTGCTATAAATAAACAACAATACAGCATTTAAAATATTTTAAATTGACTGTTTCTTTCCACTAGAACAGTACTTTACCATACTGCATTGGTTTCACTTTAAAAAAACTTTTATACCATCCTAGAAAAGTTTGCTGCAGTCTCCAATTCATTGGTGTCATCAAGGCCAATGAATACAGGTAGTTTTTTATACCAATTCCCTCCCCAAACTGGCATCACCATGACCCCCCCCTAAAAACCCACCCACACTGTGATGTCACAGCTCCCTGGTCCTTCTCCTACCTATACAGAAAGTAAAGGCTAGAACAAGGAAACAAACAGTACATGAGTCAAGTCTCCTGCTGTGAGCTGTCTATCACAGCAGATAAGAGCTCAAATTACCCTTAGCACTTTGACAGATAGGGAAGTTAGGTGTGAAGGGAAATGGGAGATGAGTCGAAGTAGTACAATTCAGGCTTCACAAAAGACTGCAATTTAGCCATTCTAAAAATAAGCAGCAGTAAAAACCACTTTGAAAGTCTCTTCTGTGGCATTCTCACTGTTTGTGTTTTAAGTAGTCATTGAACTGCATGAAATGTTACTTAGAACTGACCGAAAGACATCAGTGTATGCCTGTAAAATCAATGTAGTGACAGGAGCTTTAGGAAGAAACAGGCCTGTGTGATGTAATTTTTTTACAGACAAGCACTGCATTGTGGGATACCTAGACGCAGACTAAACAATCATAATCACTTCCACGATGCTAGACTCTTTGTGGTCAGACTTAGAAATTACATATAAAGATATTTAAAAACCTGTAAATAGTCCTAGAGTGGTGCTAAAATGTAGGAACACCAAACCATGATGAAATAAACATGTTTTCGGATTCTGTGGGTGCGCTTCTCCCTTAAATACCTACAAAACTAGAGCCTAAGACCATGTGATTTTAAAGCAGATCTTAAAAGGATATATTTAGAACCATTAGCAAAGAAAATAGGGGGCTCAGAAATCCAAGGATATAATTAGTATGGTAGTCAAGAAAAGCTGGATCTGTTTACAGATGACATTATTTTTAGACCTGACAAAACCAGAAAGGGACGTTACAGTGTTGTGGAACAGTTTGAGACAGTTTCATATCGTTTCAGGGTACAAAATATATGAAGCTAAACAAAGGCAATAGTAGTAAATTATATACCCACAGATGAACTAGTTAAGCAATATCCATATTTATGAGAACATGATAAAATGAAGTATTTAGGAGTATGGATTAAAAATTATTCCACCGTTGCATCAGCAAAGGATATGTGGGAAGAGACTAAACAAAAGATAATACAAAAACTGAGAAAATGGGAGCTCTGTTACATACATAGATAGATAGATGCAAGCAGTTAAAATGTTTTTAGTCCCTTTAGTCTTATACACAGGTCAGGCATATTTTATCACCCAGAGGAGAAGTTGTGGATAGCAATTAATAAAGAGCTATTTTATCTGGAAGGAGAAGATGGCAAGAGTCAGGAGAGATAAGCTGATTCTTCCAATAGACAAAGGTGGATTGGGATTACCCAATTTGAAGGCACATTTCAGAGTAACACAGTTAAGGCCCCTATGCACAGCATTAGCAGAAAATAATAATTTGAAGTGGAAAGGGATTATGATGAAACAGGAAGAAAGCTCAAGAAACAAGGAGAAACTGGGATTTTGGATGCAAACCTTTAAGGAGAATAACAAAAATCATATAGAATATTATATTCATAAAGTAGCAGAAAGTATTCTAAGAACTAAGCCAACACAGGAATGGAGAAACGAGATTCTGCTGATAAGGATGACTGCAACTAGGGATACAGACAATAGCCATGAGGGGGTAGAATTTATTTAAGAAAACTGGCAAAGGATCCAATGTATTGGGTAAATAACTAGAAAGGGAAAGGTAATAGAATGGGAAGATGCCAATAATTTATTTGGACTCCATTTTAGAGATTGCCTTCCCTATCAAGGATTGATATCAGAGTATAGGCAAAGAAAAAGAAGTAGGGGGTCCTAAATGAAACACCAGCACTGACAGAGTTTTTAGTAGAATCTAGACCAGAAGCTGTTGTTAAAAAATGAATAATTAGTAGAGCATATAAAATATTGCATGATGACTATAAGAATCAATCAGAGGAGGTTAGAAAGGATTGGGAAGAGAGACTGGATAAGCAATTCACAAAGAAATAATTGGAGGATGAATGTATGTCTTCCAAATACATAACAAAATCAAGAAGATTTAGAATCTTTGCTTTGAAGTGTTCACATAGGTATTTTTATACCCCAAGTAGACACCAAAGAATTTTTCCTCAGGTAGACAGCAAATGTTGGAGGTGTGATGGGAAGAAAGAAGTAACAAGGAACATATTTTCTGGAGTGTAATGAGTTGGCAGACTTTAAAGATTCCCTGCAGACTGATTTGTCAGAGATACCGGGTAAGCAAATCGGTGTAACTAAGGAAATTTTTTTTGAGCTATGATACAGAATTGGAATTGTCTAGATATAGTAAGGCCTTGCTGAGTCTAATTATGGTGGTTGCCAAAAAGCAATTACTAGAAAATGGAAATCAATGTCTAAACCAACTTTACTAGTGAATATAGTAAAAGAGACAAAACAACAGGAATTGTGATCTTTAGAAAAGGGTAGCAGCAAATTACATAGAAAAAATGGGACTCATGGGAACAATACATGCAGAAAAGAAAAGAGGTTTAAAGAAGGCAGGATTTGAATAAACTATGTAATGTTTGACTGACAATGACTGGACAGATTATAAAGTGATGTATAATGTGCAACTACAATTGTGTCAACATGGATTGTAATGTATAATGTTTGCAACTACAATTGTGTCATGATGGTTTGTTTTCATTTCTATAAATATAAGATTGCCTATGTCATATGTGATAATTTAATAAAGATGTTTCTTGTTAAAAAAGAATGTGAGACAGTATATCAAAAATACTGTTGCAGAGATAATGGCACCATGAAAGAAGCATGGACAGGTATCAGAGGTCCCACTGGAGGAAAAAATATACCTTTGCAAAAAATTATATAGAGATAAGTAAAAAATGGATTCTAATAATAGATTGGCCTAAGAGTTTAGAAGCAAATTTATACAACATTCAAGAAATGCAAGGAAACATAAAAGTGACTAATTCATTGCATTTGTTAGCCAGAAAAGTCCTATTGGACATAGCCAGCTTTCAGTGAATGCCTGGGAGAAGAGCTTCAAGTACTCATTTAATTTGGTTTAGTATTGTATCAATTCAATTGTTTTTTGTTCATTTATTTTTATATGCATGTGTATGTATGCTAGGTAAGTACACTTAAACTCAAAGGCATATTTTCAGCCATGACCTATTAAAATAGATCAAAGTTTTTATAGTCAATATTAATTGATAATATTTGGCTGAGGTGACTTCTGTGCAGAACCTGCTTGTTCCCCTCTGCCTGTGCCTGCATAATTTTCTGCTAGTGTTCTTCAGTACTGCCTATAGGTGTTTTGCTATCTTACAGCGAACTAGTTAATTTATCCTTATATTGCTTGGTAAGTCATTCAGGATAAGACCTCTGCCCTTTGCTTAGTTACAGCTGAGATAAGCTGTACCTCCACCATGATCTGGATTAAACAGGTAATCAGAAAATGATTTAATGAATGATGACCATTGAATTTCTGACAACCAAACACAATTATTGACCTTGCTTTGTCTGTCAGAGCATTTCTTGTCTTAGTTTCCATTAGAGTTCTTGAGTTTTATGCTGTTAACTACATGTCTGCAGTAAAACTACACTAAGCTCATGATGATTACCATTCACTTGAAGAAGGACAGGCTGAAAGACAATATAAAACCTCAGAGTAGCAGCCTCTGACAACAAGCTTTACAACTTTTTATAACCATAACTTCTACATGCAGTTGTTTCCAAGCCCGTGCTTATTTCTAGATGCTATGTTTGATAACTACACAGTATCCTTATAACCATTATTTATTTATGTATTTATGTATGTATGTATGCGAGTGTGTGTGTGTGTGTGTGTGTGTGTGTGTGTGTGTGTGTGTGTGTGTGTGTGTGTGTGTGTGTGTGTGTGTGTGTGTGTATTTTGCCCTAAGTTTTACTCACAGCCTTTATTTTATGCACTTCTAATTCCGTATCCAAACCATTAAGACATAAATTGTAACCTCCCCTCACTCTAAACACATATAGAGCTTTATCGATCATATCTCATTCTGTTAACAGACAGCCACTAATGTGCTTGATATCACATAAAATTCCTTCTCAAGTTAGTGGATCATGTAAATTTACAGATTCACAGCATATTATCAACTCTCCCTGATTAAGCCTCATATTCTTGCCCTATCCCTCATAAAATTTTTGATTTTTCTGGCATATTACTAAGGATTATAGTCAATCATTAATGCCAGACATTACAGTTTGATATTTCCTTATGTTCTGGAAATGTATGTTGATATGAACCATGTTATTCTATTACATTTTTTAGGAAATTAGGGTAATGTTTGAAAACTACCCCTGATTGTAGGCCTTTGTCTCCCCATTATTTTTGGCTTTAGCTGGAATTCTTAAACAACAAAATTGAGAGGGATGACTCACAGAATCTTGCTGTTCAAAAACATGCAATGTCTGAAGGAGGCTACATTTGGAGACACTACACTCTGGAAGCTGATGCACAGTTCAAAAATTTCTGGCACCAGTCGTGCTCAACAGACACCCACCAGCACTGTCACTGATGTTGTTGATAACAGTATCTTGACTTGGTGATGGACAAAGCTTTTCTACCCCTTCCACTGTCCACTGCTGAGAGAAGCATCTAGAGTGAAGGTGCTTCACATTTTCCAGATATATCCATTCTTCATCATTTAGTTACCATGGCCCTAGAAAGGGAGCATCTAACTGTACCCCCCCCCCCAAAAAAAAAGACAAGCTTTTGGTTTCAACCACCATATGGATGCTTGACATGTCAGTCAACAGTTACTTTACTAATAAATACAGTTCAGCTAATGTAGTTGCAGTATGCTAACGACATAATGTTCTCTATATCACTTTTAACTCATGGATATGTACTAATTAACTCTTTCACACTGCATTTCCTCAATTTCAATATATTTCAGCTGCATAATCTAATATTATGTGAAATTCATACACTTCATAATTCCCAGGAAGCTGTTGTTAATCCTATGAAATGCCTGCTGAGTATCAAAATGCAAAAGAGACAATATAATTGGGAATTGATAAACATTAGCACATCATTGAATAACTGTAGCTGGCTGAATTTGAGCTCTATCTACAGGGTACAGGTCTCATCTAGTCTAGATACATCAAGCCTACAATTCATCTACCCAAAATCTGCATATTAAAGCAGGATAGGATGATACTTCCAACAAGTAGTAGCTGCAGTGAATGAAATTAACACTGACCTCTTCGAAATTGGACTGTGATCAAGTAGTATAAGGGACTGTCATGAAAGGAAATACCCACCAGCACAGCAATCAGGAATTTTGTAAATAATTATATGTCATTGGTGAATATCAAAATTATTTATGTAAAATGTTTGCATTACAACTGTATTAGATCTGTATGTTATTTGTATATCTAACTTGTTTTTACAGACATGTGTGTTACAAAAAGGTATTTTGTAAAGTACTGAGCTTAAAGCTGTATCCACTGTGTGCCCTGGTAGAAGAGAAGAGAAATGTACATACACTATTGTAACTGCTTAAATGTATATATTTTAATGGTGGAAACTGGAACAAAGGAGGTTAACTTCAGTCCAGCAAAACTTCAGAAAGATAGCTGAAATTAAGTTACTTTATGACAGCAAGAGACAGGATGTCTATACTAGGGAGCTCTCTGTGTTGTCTTTAAGGAGAAATAATTACTAGGCTTGAGATGTGGAAGTGTTTTATTGTTTTATGGCTTCCAACATTTGCCAAAGATCTGAGGAAAAGCCCTTGTCAATGAATTTTCACAGGTATATGCTAAATACTGCCAGATTCCAGCAGTGGGGGTTCACCTGGGATCTAGAGTCAGATGACAAGAAGTGATATCATTCTGCAAGCTATCGCAGAAGTAATATTTGAGATATTAATTTATGAAGTCTCTGAGAGAGACACAACATTCTGTATTCTGTCTTGGACCTGACAACAACAGGAACCATTCACACACATCTGCCTTGCTCTGTAAGTAAGTTAACTGGGGTATAATAATTCTCTTAGATATAGCCAGGAATATAGCATAGCTTAGCTTAGATATTTTTTCTTTATTTATTTGATACTGTCCTGTGATGTTGTTTTAAATATTTCCTGTGATTTTGAACTCTGATGTCACTGTAAATATATATTTCGTATTGTCTTGTTCTTTATTATTTATTATTAAATACATTTAAACCTTTCATTGTGGCTAATTTGTGTAGAGATATTTAAGTTCTTAGACTACTTGCATATTTATTTGGTGACACTGTGTGGGCCACTCCTAATAGCCTTGCTCTTGGTCAAAATAACATTTGTATTAATAGTAACATTACACAGTAAGATTGGACATCCTTTGTTAAGGGTCTTAAAGTAGCTGATAATGAGCTGGCTGGTGGCAGTGCTAACTACCTTATAGTCTGGGCAAAAGGGGGCATAGCTAGTAAACCTGTGCCAGCATTTCCTAGGTGTGTGTGTGTGTGTGTGTGTGTGTGTGTGTGTGTGTGTGTGTGTGTGTGTGTGTGTATGTGTGTGTGTGTGTGTGTGTGTGTGTGTGTGTGTGTGTGTGTGTGTGTGTGTATAAATGAAACCTCAAAGAGTGTGTGTGCCAGCTATGTGGGCAGGAACACAATGCATTGGTTGGACAGAGAGGGTGCTGGAGGTCTTGGCTTGGCCTCTCAGCTGGGATCTCAACTCTCAGTGGGGAGTCTTATTGGGGATCTGGAGAAAGAGGGAGAAATCAGCCCCAGACTGTCTGTGGTCTCTGTGTGTTCTTAAGGGAAATTGCACTTGATGCAGAGAGCTGCATCTGTAAATACTGTGTGTGTACCTGTCATCCTATCAGTGTACGTCCTCCAATGATACCAGTGGTGAGGATTGAGGCTCATTGATTACTTGTCCAGTGGAGAGTAGCCACAGGGACTTTACTTATTTAGGACATTTTTAACTGCAATATCAGGTAATTCTGTAATGCCTTAATTTTCAAACATTTGATTTGTCAGTTAATTACAAAAATATAATGGAGAATTACTGACTTAGTAGTATAAAATGACATAGGAGTAAGGAAGTTATGCCTGTACATAGTTGTCTATCCCAAGTCAGTCAAACTCCTTTTTAATGCTATGTACGCCTTCTTGTTCCCATCTTGAGTATGTGATTTCCTGGTCTAACTCATTCTGGAGTTACAGTGTTGTTTCCCAGCATACATTGCATTTTCCTATCCCTGAGAAATGGCCTCACCCTTGACTTCAGAGTAATTTTACCCATCACTCTTTTATTTTATTTTATTTTATTTTACTTTTAGCTAAGAAAAAAATAAAAACTATTTATAAAATGTTTCTGCTATTGAACAATTTTCCCCATTTTTCCCAGGGAATAAAACAAAAATTCCATTAATTTGATTTTGCAGATAAAATAGATATGGTCACATTCATTGTTCATTTCTTATACAAAATTGACAAGATGCCCCCTCCAGATCTGGAACAGATGTTGTAAGTACCATACAGTTTTAGTAGAGAACAGGGCAGTGGCAATAATTTGGTATTTAATCATCTTTGTGGACTCAGAAATGATAGTCAACTCTCTGATCAAGCGTTTAAACAACCAGCATTAAAATATTAAAGTAGTTGTAGGGTTGACTCCCAAAAGTTTTTTTGAGTGCTTTTAACTGAATAATGTTTCTTTATAGTCATGTATTGCACTAAAAATGTGTTTAAATGACTTTTGTATGCAGGATCCTTATTGTAATTTACAGCAAGATATTTCTGGGGTTAATATTGTAATTTACAGCAAGATATTTCTCGGGTTAATAGACCATTTTGTACTATAGAAGCATCTGTCTTAATTTTACATGTGAAAAAAGTTTATATAAACCAGTTTCCTGTTAAAATTCAGTCCATTAACTAACTCTAAGCTACTATCACTAGGTTAAATATGTTTTTCAGGTGTTTAAAACACTATGTAGGGTGTATGTAACAGCCAAATGTGTTCTGAAAATGTCACTGTGGATTTAAAAGATGTAACCAGTGGCCACAGCTTGCTTGCAGCACCGCTGTCCAGGTGTACTTCTGAAAACTATTAGCTAACACATTTTATCTGCTCTCCCAACCCATCCCCAACCCCACCCCCAAAAATGATGCGTTATTTAGACATTTAGGATTCTACATTCCAGTACACAACAGGAATGCAGTCTTGCAAATAACACAATTCCCTAAAACCATCAGACTGAAGCTCAATGAGAAATGACAATGGGGTGCTTTTGTATTCTCTAATCCTTTGCTCTCTGTTGGAAATATTTATATACACATTTGAATTTCATCAAAATGCAGATTGCTTCTAACTAGCAGCATGGGGTCTGGGCATGCATGAAATAACTGATTCTGCCACTGAGGTGTGACAAATGTGAGGAAGAGGGAGGGGACAAGCCATTTTTGGATGCAGACAGAATAAAAAGAAAAATTACCAGCTCTGTTCCAAAACCGCATAACAACACATCAGGCCACTATATCCGAGAAGTTACACTAAAAGTATTTGGGAGATGAAATTAGAATACTGATATGTGGAGAAGGTTCACCCATTAGTCTTAGAAGTTGGGATTCTTCAACAATATTTACTGAATGAAATATTCACAAGAGATCCATCTGAGTTCAGGCAGTCCCTGCTCAGTTTGACCTCCACATACACATTTAAAAGGTCAGCCTCTGAAGATATAGCATTTCAGTTAATTTCAAACAGAATCAAGGACTACAAACTGTAACCATATACCTCAATATCTTGTATTATCCAGCTCACTACAGTATTTTTTGTGTTGCATAATATTAAAGATGTACCTTGGGCTTAGTTCTGCATGGAAATGGGTGTATCAGTAGTGATTGACAGGGAAAATGGGTGTGGAAACACCCAATGACTGGCAGGCATGCTACTTCACATGTCACGTCATGTATTTATTTCTGAAAACTGTTTAATATTCATGCATGAAATCAACTCCAATCCCGAAAGCAGACGTTAGTGTATAAGGCTGTTGCATGGTACTAAGGATATCAAATGCACAGTTAACCAGGAAGTAATTATTATCTTTTCTCTTTGTTTTTTTCAGGGGGGCCCCCTGCACCCCCTTGTGGGGGCACCATGCCCGCCACACACACACCCCGCTTCTTTACAGATGCAGATGCCTTAAGTGCAAGTGACCAGTTAAGCACTGAACAAGTGCTGTGTAACAGTGCTGCTACCAGCTTGTTAAAACATATTCAGCTGGTAAAATGTAACAGTCTGTGCTGTACTGAGAAACTGTTTTGTGGTGTTGGACAGCTTGGATTTTGCGATGGTACAACAACACATGTAAATACTGTGCTGACCAGATTGCCTCTGCCTGATTGCCTGAATGAAATGTGAACTATGTATCAAAGTAAAAAAAAGCATATAAATAAAAAACAAACAGCCACTCCTGTGCTCTCATCGTGCCAACAGAACCCATTCATCAATACTCATTTTGGCACAGGAATGAATATTCAGCAGATTCAACACTCCGCCTGGAATTGTCGGCCTGGAGGCGTGGTTAGGGCAGGATTCGCTACTGCGCATCCTGCAAGCTACTTCTCTGATATTGTACCTTTTGTATTACTTACAAAGGGATCATCTTTATTCTACCTTTGAGATAACACAACATGCAGATATGTGCTGGGGACAAATAAGAACATGCCTTCATTTCAGTTCATAAACAAACAGTAAATACGAATTTCTCTTCTAATTATGTGACATTTTAAATTAGTAAAATAAAACTGGCCATTAACCTTTCCCATTTAACAGAGTGAGCCATTTTGTTGCTGTTGGCCATTTCTTCTGCCTTTGCACACTGCCTTCCCTTCAATGAGAACTAATTCAGAGTATGACAAAGGGATGGTCCTTTCCTCTTTGTGCACATCAACTCTCATATCCCTGAGAAATAGCCCTTCAGATTTATGCAGACAGGGCTCCACCCTCCATTTGCATACTATTTCATAAGTATAATTACCTCTGCAGAGTGCCTCTCTTTTCCTTAAAAACTAACCCTTCCCATGTCTGTGGACTGGATCTCCACAGTGTTTCCTCCTAGACATGCAAACTGCTCTATCACATAACTAGAAACTGGTTGGGCTACAAAACACAATGGATTTCAAAACCAGGATGCAAGATGATGCCTGCGTACAGCTACAAAATACAGTAGCCAGAAAAATAAATGTGTCCATATAAACTGGATCATGTTATGTGCTTTCCCAAAGCAAATGCATAACTGGCATTGTATTCCTTTCCATTTGAAGACACAATACAGGTACATTATTGAAATGTGCATGAAGTTTAAACTGATATCAAATCCCAGCAGTTATATGAATAAATAATATGGCAAAATAAATGAATATGCGCAACTAGTCTACACTGACAAATGGCATTTTCAGTGACTCTAGTAATCAAGCTTTAGGAATGAGTGAGGGCCTTTTAAAGAATTAAGTTCACACTGGTGAAATGAGCAGGAGAAGATCTGCTCTTCACTCCATGGGATGAATCCTCAGTAGGAGAATAATATCTAGCAGAAACCAGATGACAGATGTCATCTCCTAAGCAGCATGATGTCCACAATACATACAAGGTATCCATGCTTACTCGTCGACCATTGCAGCCAATGCACTAGGCAGGGAAGACCTTTCTGCCAGAGCCCAGCAGAATAATGACATCTTCTTCAAAGAGTCCCTTTCCCTGAATGAGATGATATAAAGGCTAATTCCCAGTATGAAAACGGAGATAACGAACATAGGATCACCTCCAGTCATGCTGGAATAAGATACAAGTCCAAGTGGCAAAAATGGTGGTATAACTATACTCCTTTATCTTCATGAGAGTTTCCTGCAGACTCTAAATTCAATAATCCTTGATTTACCTCTCTTGTGGGCCTACTGACTGCATGTGTCCTTCTGACCACTGGCACATGCTGTGGATATTTAAAGTGCACAGAAAATCAAGCAAAAGAGAGCACTGCGGAGTTTTCCTTCCTTGTATTACAGATGTGGAATATACAGTAATACCAAAGCCCACCTGCCTCCCTACACATTACATGGATCCTGCATTTATACTGCAGCTGGTATCCACCAGAGTTTGCAAATATGTTGAGCTCAAATCTATCCTTTTCGCCAAGTGAGAAATAACAGGTCCTTGGTTCCTCAGCCTCTCGGCATTGGTTAGGCCTCTAAAGGCTAGAGTCATTTTCTGAACCCGTATTACCAGTACTGAAGGTATAAATCTAACTGCTATACCAAGAGACCAGCACACTGGTACATGTATAATTCTGAGCCAGCTGGCAGTCTTCTCTGGGAGGATTTCTTGCAATTTTCAAAACAGAAAGGGGGTTAACTCATTTATCAGTGATCCTTGCACTAGCGGTTTTGTAGGTTTTAATTTACATAGCTTTACACCAGGAGATGAAATGTCCTTTGGAGGTCTTTTTAAACAAGACGGACCATTCATTTATAAGTAGCCTCTGATGCTGTCAGATATATCATAAAGACATAAGGGAAGAGGTACCCTACATTCTATCTGTAATGAAGTCAAGGGCACTCAGTGACAGAGATGGATAATGCAAGAAAGTTTAATAATAAGCTGCCCTTAATACCCTGTGAGTACCTAACCTTTGAATGAAAAATGCAACATAATGTGACTAAAGATATGCATACATATACATGCAGACATACGTTTTTACACTTTCATATAAAAGAACTATGGATCAATATTGGGCCCTCTCCTCTTCAATGTATTTACCAATGATCTTTTCTCATCCTGCGCCCAATCCAATCTTATTCAGTATGCTAATGACTCGACTATCATCAACTCTGCTGACAACATAGAAAACCTTCAATCCCTTACACAAAACTCACTCCACTTAGTTGAAAACTGGCTACAATCCAACCAACTCCTGCTAAATGCAAGCAAAACTAAGCTACTACTTTTCCTACCTAAAAATCTGGAACATGCAAAACAAAACATTTCCGTAACATCCCTTAATGGAATTAAATTTCTGTTGACACCCAAACAAAACTCCTTGGAGCAATAATTGATGATGAACTTAAATTCAACCATCACATTCATAGCTCAATAAAAAAACAACAAAAACTAGGTCTGCTTTACCATCACAAAAACTTTCTTCCCTGTGCATCCAGGCCATCCCTTGCCCATTCCCTGCCTCTACCATCCCTACTCTATGCTTCACCTATTCTTACCCATATACAGAGTAACCTAATATCCAAACTAGAAACCACATATAACAAAGTAGCCAGGTTTGCTGCAAATCAACCTTATAAATCCCATCACTGTCTCTCATTAAAGGCTTTACACTGGCCTGAATTTTCCAACATACTGCCTCAGTCCCATCTCCTTATAGCCCACAATATACTAAGCAATCCTAAATCCCGCCCATCCCTTGCAAATTCTCTGACACTTTATACTCCTCAATGCCCACTAAGAAGTGCTAACAATACTTTCTTGAAGTTCATAAGCCAAGCAAAACCTTAGGGAAAATACTCTATTGTCACTCAGTTGCAAAAAACTGGAACACACTCCCTTTAGCCCTTAGACTACTTAAAGACAAAAATGCCTTCAAGAAACAGCTTAAATCTTTTTTCCTATCAAATTGGATATGTTCATGCTCTAAATTAATACCCAAGAAACATTTAGGGATAACCTAACTTAACTGTATCACTTCTAGCTCTCTCTCTTACTACTACCTACACATTTTTTTCTGTCATATTCCATACTAGTTAGCTCATGTTACACTCAATTCCCATAATCCCTTATTACTGTTCTTTAATTTATTTATTAACTTCCAAAGTTCACACAACTTTATCTGTATATTTACTTACTTCATGCCTAGTACCTTGGTTCAGCAATGTATTGACCTTAGTCCTATTATATTTCTGTTTAGTTTCTTGCCATACTACATGAAAATTTCCATATATGTATTGTATTGTATTTCCATCCATTCTATATATACCTTTATTGCATGTTATGTAATTACTTCAGAAGTATGTATACTTAAAATGTGATCTGTGTTTATCTTTGTTCTTACTATTTGTTTACTTAATACTTTTTTTTGGGAGCTTTTCTCCTCAGGTCTCTGCTGAAAAAAGGGCTTCTAAGAACCCAGACAGACTAACCTGGTTAACAAATGTAAAAATAATAAATAAAAATAAATTATGTCTCATTACTATGCCATATCATACTTGGCATCTCAGATGTCCTTGTCAAGCATTATTTTGAACTGTTCCAGAGCAGAAACTGCATTTCACTTTATTATTCCACATTTCTACTAGTCTATTTGGGAGTTATTACTTCTTAACATCTAGTTAACCTAGTTGTTGCCTTGCTCATGAAATAGTCATATAAATGTATCACTGAGTTTATTAAACACATCACTCCACTGAAAACCCTTATAAACAAATATGGAGGTCTATCATTCTATTATAGAACCAGTTTGCTATACAGGGGTCACTCTGAGATTAGGCAGTTTATGAACCTGAAATGATCAGCCATACTGAAGGCTTCACTGAATTCCAGGAAGAGTGCATCCTCCTGAATTCCTTCATCATCCATGTCCACTCTGGATGTAAAGCATAGTGTACTGCTTTAGAACAGGATCATCCTTCTATGAAAACTAGAGTTAATTGCTACCCCCATATCTCTTATGCAGCAGTCGAATCACACATATTTCTGCATTTTTATAAATAAATTAAATTAAAGAGGTGGGCAGAGTCCCCCACAGTGGGAGAGCAAGAGGCTTGCCTCCTACAGGAATGTTTTTTTTCACATGTTATGGCTTTCTAGTTGGTGACTTTCTTCTCAGACATTTCATCTGGAATATTTCGATTTGTGAGCTTTAAAATTAAAACCATTTTTATTCCATAAACCAAAGATAATATTTTGTGCCTGTATAGCTTCTGGGTGGGACTAGGAAAGAGTCACATTGGAAAATTTTGTCCGGATCTAGCCATCATAAAAATTAATGCTTGAGAGAATGCTTGAGAAATGCTACAGAGAATTCAAATAAGTATGATTTAGAAAATTACTGGTCTTGAGAAACTATCCAATACAAAGTTTAGGTCTGCAATCCATGAAATGTAAGATACTAAGGGAAATTTGGGATCTTCATACCCTGAAATATAAATACTAAATGGCTTTAATTATACCCATGCCTTTAAATATAGTTTTAATATAAATGCTGCTGTATTTCAGTTCTAATAACATACTCCAGTAAATGACTTTACCCTGTCATATGGAAAAGTAACTTTCTTACTTCAGTGTCTGCTGTTTTTGTGATGTTAGTGTTTTGACAGTTGTTGTGCAAGTGCCAATTATTTTCTGCCAGTATTACTTGGAACACAGACAGTATTACAGTAGGTAGCTTTTCTTATTACATTAATGTTATTGCAATCAGACATATCAGGCAGTTGCTTAAAATCATTGAACAAAACACTTAATTTAGTACAAAGTGATGTCTCTCTACATTATTTTAACTAATGTCACACGCAGGTGGATACCCACACAAACACACACACACACACACACACACACACACACACACACACACATACACACACACACACACACACACACACACACACACACACACACACACACACACACACACACACACACACACATGGTTTTATATAACAACCATTGATAACAGAACTGTTTACGCCTAGTCTCTGGCCAGTTAGCATTCAGTTAACATTTTCATTGTAGGTCTCTCAAATAAGATCTGCTTGACATGTGAAGAGACTGGTAGCTACATGCTGAAATGTAAATACAGCAATAAACCTGTCCAGTGTGACACCTATGATAAAAAACTAATCAGGAGCTTAGAGAGCTTCCAGTTTGGCTCTCAATCTTGGGTAGAATCAGTGTATCCCCTCTCAGGCTAATTTTTCTCTCTAGTATCATATTTTTGCTAAATTATTCAATGCAAGATTAAATTTTATTTGAGATACTTGATGTTACCTTCTGTCATGGCAGCTTCACCAACTTGTAACATCACTTGTGAGAGAAGATTCTTGCTATAATGTAGCATGATTGCAAGGAAAATTACATGAGTAAGTTCTGATGTTATCTTCCTTGTTTCATGTCATTAATGAATTAGAAACAGTGACATGCTACAAGTGGGCTGCTATTAACTTAATATATAAAATCTGACCTGTAAGCAGATGCCTTGCTACCATGATCTCCTCTTCCACTGCTATCCCTTTTCTCCCATCCTCATCCATACCCTCACCCACTATTCCAAGCTTTCCCATAGTTTTCATCTTGCTGTACTTTCCCTCTTCTCAGTACTTCCAAGACTTATTTATGCAGCTGCATGTAAAAATGAGTTTGTGTGTCTGCATGATTGTGTACCTGTGAACATACATATGAGTGTGTGTGTGTTATATTATATGGTGCACTCATAATACCAAGTTGCACTTAGTCAACATGTAGGTTTAGCTACAATCGGCCAGTTTCATTAAATCAATGTATGCAGTTGATCAGCAGAGTGCAGCTCATTTGAGTGTAGTAGTGAATGGCTATGTTAAATTCACTTATACTGATAGTTAAAGTACAGTATATGTTTTCTTTGTGATGGGCATACAGTGGAGTAAGGAAATTAGCCATTTTCTCCACTGTTGTGGAGTCTCAGAGTGGCTGCTTTTAAAGTTATAGATGGCTGGGAGTAAAGGGTAGCTTGCCCTCACCCCCTCTTCTGAAACACTGTTTTTCTTTGTTTGTTTGTTTTTTTCAGGAGATTTAACACATAGCTTGCAGTCTGATGTGTTAAGGTTCATGGTATTGATTTTTAAATCCAATGCAGAGCAATAATTCAATACATATCTTATACCATATGATATAGTGCCTACAACGCTAACCTGTTTTAAATTTTGAAATATAGCATTCACAAAAATAGTACAACAGGAAGTAAATATGACTGCCGACTATCAATAAAATGACAGCAGTCATAGTATGTATGTATGTATGCTACAAAATAAAATTAGCATGAGCATAACGCATAATAGCAAACTATTGGTACTATGTAGAAAACATTACTTTTCAGTATAAAAAGGTACCAACTCATAACAACAATAATAGCAGAGCACACAGCTACACCCATACAGCGTCTTTTATAAAGAACTGAACCCCAAACTGTAAGAAATGAACTTTTCTTCAAAAATGGAAGAAACTTTTTTATTTCAATCCTGCTTAAGTATTTTCAGTTGCACTTACAGTGATCTCTGTACAGTTACCGTTTTTGTATGTTTCTGTATTTTTCTGAATCTTAGCCAAAAAAGTTATTTGCTTGCATTTTAACTTGTTCTGGACATCAGCCTCGTAGCATCATTTGCAGTTGTGGGACAATTGTGAATTAGTGCAGGATCTCAGCATCACTTTTACGTTATACTGCACGTCTATCTCAATAAGTAGAATTAATTCACAAAAGCTAGCTTTTTGTATTTTTTAATTCAGTCTGGGACCTTAGTCTTGTAGTTTCATTATATTGTGGGAGACTGTGAACTACTACAAGACCATTAGCATCATTTATATTTTATACTGCATTTCTATCTCTGCAAGTAAAATTGCTTATAAAAGCTAGCTGTTTGTACTTTGAACATGGTCTAGGACCGTAGTCTTGTAGTTTTGTTTGCAATTATGGGCATACATCTCAACCTCGTAGCACAAGAAATATGGACAAAGCTTTAAATTCTGGGGGGCAAGGGCCCAAAGCCCAAAAATATGGATATTTTTTAAATAGTTCTCATAAATTTAGAAAGTTGATAGAATAATAGGTTTCGAATTGGTATGGATTTGTTTGAATGGTATGAAGTCTGAAACTCAAATCTCTTCAATTATCTTCTGACTTTAATCCTCAATGATTTGCCAGAAAGCCAAAAATTTTATGAGAAATAGACCAAAAATATGAGGCAGAAATCTGGACAGTTGAGAGGTATGATTGTGGGAGAATGGTGAACTATTGCAGGATCTGAGCCTCTGTAAGCAGTGTTACTGGTAAATCGTTGCCTTGTCTGCTGCTTTAGACTGTAGTTTGTATTGTATAGTGGCAGTACTGTAATTTCTGTTGCAGGTTTTGGGCTCCTGCGCTTATTATACAGCTGTTTACATTCCAGTTTTTCTGCTAAAGTCTTATATTCTGCTTATCGTTTACCTGCCTAAAGTTGTATTCCTGCACCTTTCTGTTTGTTCCATTGCTACTATTTTTCCCTGTTGTCATGTCTGCCAGAACCCCCACTGGTACACTAAGTACTGCTCTCCTGATGCTTCCTAATGTTTGTACACTAAGTATCGCTTTTCCCTGCCCCAACTGTAAAATGAAAAAGTTTCTGAATGTATAACCTACCTGGGGTTAATGACTTGTAACTCAGAGCCAAGGACTGTGACTTGCTATAGTTTCTGCAGCTGCAGAGCTTCTGTACTGGTTTTATTTGATTGCATCTCCCTCTATCTACAAGTAGTTTACTGTAACCAGCACAGAGCTAAGCTTGCATACAGTCTTTTTTTCAAGACTCTGAGAAGCATGGAATGCTCTGAACTGTGAGAAATTACCTTTTCATCAGAAGAGAGGAAAACATGTACACTGAGCTATGCACAACTCACTCCCGCAGTCATACTTGCTCTAAAGTGGGTTGTATGTGCAAGGGTTTCTCACCATATGCAAAATCGATCCAACCTTAAAAATCTAGTTGTGAGGCTCAAATAACATGTGCCAAGCACAAATAAACACAACGTGAGCTGCAGTACATCCCTGACTAAATAACTAGGCATTTTCCCAAGCCTTAGTATCTTAAACAATCCAAACTCTAAGCAGTTATAATCATCCCTGCCCCCACCTGAATCAAAACCATGTTCCAGCACTTCCTCACAACTTGTGTAGCTAGTCTGACAGACATGAGTACCTTGAGATAGTGTAAAAATTATCATGCTGTCTGATGATCATCTACTACTCAAACAGCATAATACAGTATGTGAGAGAGACATGTACATATGTAATGTCCTAGGAGGCAAAAATCTCAACCACAGTTAACTCATACACCAAAATCATCAGCAGTACGCTACACACCTCACCTCAACAAGGCCATCAAAATAGACATAATCCGTCATATACTGAGGTTCTAAAGATTAACTCGCCTTAACTTCAAAGACCTCCAAAATGTAACACAGGCACAAAGCACACTCAGCAAATTAAACCTAGTGATCCACTGTGGCGACCCCTAACCGGGAAAAGCGAAAGAAGAAGAAGAAGAAGAAGACCTCATATAACACAAGGAGTCCCAAAGTCACAGATGCTGAACACGTAAGGCAGGCATCTACCCAACAAAACATTTTAGTTATAGGTCACTCCATTGTAAGACATTCAGTTGTACCTCTTACCAGGATGAGAAAGGAAAGCATAACAGCTGGTTGCTTGTCTGGTTCCAGGATCCATCAGATCATATATGCTCACACAAGTCCTTGAACAGTAAGTACCAGGATGATTCTGTCATAGTACATGTTGAGTGTTAATGATGTGAGATGTATGGACTATGATGAGAGATATGATGGAGCTGTCAAACTACATGTCCCAGCCAGGCATGAACCTAGCATTGAGCAGCATTTTACCTTCTCCAAGGATGATGCCACCATATAAGCAAAAACTAAATGACTTCAATTATTGACATCATTCGAAGGGGGTCCAGTATTTGTCAGCCTGGGAGGATATGATCAACAGACGATGCTACTTTGCCAGGGATGAACTACATCTGTCCTCTCAAGGGTTTCATTTATTGGTGAAGACATTTTCCTTCCCTATAGTGCATTTTTTAGGCAATGCTAACCTGATAAATCTACCAACATAATGAAACAAGCAAATAAAAGTACTAAGGTTCATAGGTTCATAGGTGTGTACTGGGCTAAAGGTCCTGGAACCTATATAAAACGAGCCCAAGAAGATTCCCTAGCATCATGCCACGCAAAGTTAGTTCCCAGTGCCCTTGTCAAGCAAGACCACTGAAGTGATCCCTGGGGTGAACTTCCTATTGCCCATCCACTTGTCAAGATTTCCCTTAAAGAGGGCCAGTGAAGTGCTCTGCTTGACGTGAATGGGAAGTTTGTTCCAGAGTATGGGAAGTCTCTGGGTTAGGAACCTGTCCCTCCAGCATGTTTTGTTTATTGTGGTAATGAGGTTTAGGCCCCTGGAGCATGTGGCATGGAGGGATTGGGATTTCTTTAGATGTAGCATATCTAGCAGCTGTGGGTCAGACATGGCTTTGTAGGTCAAGCAGATATTGCCTCTAAGTAGGTGATAAGAGAAAAAGTACAGCTGGAGTTTTTTAAGTCTGTCAGTATAGGGCATGTGTCTAAGGCCTAAGATCCTCTTAGAGAGGTATTTTTGTGGCCTTTCCAGTTGTTGTAGGTGTCTAGTGAGGTGCATACCAAATGGGGCATTGTGTTCTATAATAGGTCTAATGAGGGATGAGTAGAGAGATTATGACCTCTTTCTTCCTGGATGAGAAACCTTTTGTAATGAGATGTTCCACATAGAAGGACTTTCTGACTACAGTAGCAATGTTCTCAAAGGAGAGGTTGCTGTCAACCTGTGTCCCCAGGTCTCTTATCACACCTTTGGTGTTTAGTGGACTACCACCCATATGGTAGTTCATGGGCACCAATTTTTTTTCCCAAAGGGAATGACAGTGCACTTTTTGGCATTGAGCTTAAGGCCATGGTTCTGGCACCAGTCACTGGTGTCAGTGAGGCCTTTTTGTAGAATGTCTACATCAGTTGGAGAATCAATAATGGCTCCCAGTTTGCAATCATCTGTGAACTTGGTCAGCCAGAGTCCCTTTGTGTTGGCTTGAACCTGAGAGAAGTAGATGCCAAACAGGAGAGGACCTAGGACCGATTCACTTGTAACTGGTCAGTAGTCAGATTTGGAGTCCCCTACTTTCACAGTGTGGGTTCTATCAGTGAGCCAGTTGGCAACCCATCTTATGACATAGGAGTTTATGCCTAGTTTAGTGAGTCTATCTATGATTCCTGAGTGAGGCATGGTGTCAAATACCTTGGCAAAATCTAGGTAGGATGTGTGAACTACCTTGCCCTCATCCACAGCTCTGGTGACAGACTCAAAGTAGTCTATCAGGTTGAGCAGGCATGATCTACCTTTCACAAAACCAAACTGTGTGGTGTCCAGAGTTTGGAGATTCTCTTTGTCCTTATTATAAGGTCCATGATGATGCTCTCCATAGCCTTACATATCAGACTCGTCAGACTAATGGGGCACTAGTTCCCAGGGTCTGTAGTTGCTCCCCCTTTGTGGAGTGGGATGACCATAGCAATGCGCCATTCGGTAGGAACAAAGCCTGAAATGAGGCTGTGATTGAACAGGGAACTCCTTCTATAACCCAAGTAAGATTCAACATCTATCTTCAGGAACTGGAATCACTCAATATTAAATCGAATACCATTTTCCTCCTAAATGATGTGTGTATGTGTGTGTGTGTGTGTGTGTGTGTGTGTGTGTGTGTGTGTGTGTGTGTGTGCGCGTGTGTGTGTGTAAAAATTAAATCTTAAAGAGTGAGTGTGTTTCAGCTAATTGGGGCAAGAAACGAAGCACTGGGTTCACAGAAAGGGTGCTAGAGGACTTGGTTTGGGCACTCAGCTGAGGACCTAACCCTACAGCTGTACCAGTGGGGACTCTTATTTGGGATCTGTAGGGAGACAGATATAGAGACATCCAGACCCTGGGCTGAGTGTGTCCCTGTGTGCTCTTAAGGGAAATTGTACTTGATGCAGAGAGGTTTGCATCTGGAAATACTGAGTGTATCCATTTGTATTCCAAGTACACATCCCTCTCCACTGTCAGTGGTGAGGATTCAGACTCCTTGACTACTGGCCCAGTGCGGGGACGACACATATTTGTAGCAATGGTGGGTTTCACATTTTTAATTGGTGGCAGTGGTGGGATCATCACATGCTCACATATTGTTGAGCAGTGGTGTAGATATTGAATTCCTGTAGCCTTTAAACAGTGTCACTAAAGAAAAGTGTACTCTCAGCAGCCACATGGTAGACATTTAGAGTTACATATCACAACAGTTTTATTTATTTACTTTTTGTTAGCTTACTTAGCCAGGGAGAACAGGCAAGGATGTCAACAGAGGATTATGACAAGCTGACAAGGAACCAGTTGGCTGAGATGTGCCAAGCCAAAGAACTGGGGCATGGCAACCTGAATAAAGGGGAAATGATTGCAGCCTTAATCACAGCTGCATCACAGACCAGCAACCAGGAAGACAACCAGACTGGCATTGGGGATGTACAGCTCTCAGAAACAGGAGAGGTCAACTTTTCCTCAGAAGACTTAAAAATCCATCTGGAGTTAAAGAGATTTGAATGGGAAGCCAAATGTTTGGAACTAGAATCCAGCAGGGAGACTGCAGTGTTTGGAGGTCGAAGAAGAATCAGCAGAGAGACTGCAGCATTTGGAAGCTGAAGGAAATGATAGGCAGAGGCAACATGAAAAGGAAATGCTGACTCTTTGCCAGGGTCATGGAGGTAATGGGGGAGGGAATAACTATACCCCAGAAGCAATAAAGGTGAGTAAATTTCTTCCTCCGTACCAAGAAGGTGATAATTTTGATAGTTTTATTCATCTGTTTGAAAGAGTATGCAAACAATATAATGCTGACCAAGGGCTCTGGGTACAGTTCCTTGCCCCCTTACTCCATGGTAAAGCTGTAACTGTTGTTTCTAATTTGTCTGAAACTGATTGTTTAGATTATGATCAAGTTAAACACTGTTTATTAGAATGTTTTAAGTTAACACCTGAAGCTTACAGAAAAAGCTTTGTGAGCATAGATGCAAGTCAGATGAATGTGTTGCTGAACTAAGCACTTATTTTCATAGGTGGGTGAGTGGGTGTCAGGTCACCACTTTGGAAAAGCTGGCAGATCTTTTGGTGAGAGAACAAGCCCTTAGCACTTTGCCTGATAACATGAGAATCTGGTTGGCAGACAGGGAATGCTACTCTGCAGATGAGTTGGGGAAAAAAGGAGACCTATACCTAGCAAGCAGGGCATCACTGCACAGGACAGAGATACTCAGTGCTACATATGGATATAAGGAAACCCATGGTGGGCAACTTAAACTGCCCCAACAGAGTCTGCCAGTAACAGGGGAAGACACAAATTCAGGTACATGGCCAGGATCAAGGGTTAAATGTTTTAAATATAACCAGTGGGGCCATGTAGCATATAGATGTCCATTGAGGCAAGGTGGGGAACAAAAGGTGGGGAGCCAGCAAGTGGGAATAACAGAATGCCAGTGGTAGGTTGTCTGGAGAAAACAGGGGTACCAAACTACCAACAAAGTTTATATCAATCTTGGGAGATGGATAATCGGCCACTGCCAAGAGAGACACTGCCTCTGATATAACAATTGTGAAGCCTGCATTGGTTAAAGAGGAGCAGTACTTGCTTGGGTAGTCCACTCCAGTCATAGCTGTAGGAGGGATCCCATTCCAAATGCCTTTGGCCAGGGTTCACCTTAACTGGGAGGGTGGAAAAGGAAGCAAGTAAGTAGGTGTGTTTGAGGATATCCCTGCAGATGTCTTGAAAGGGAAAGATTTTGATAATGCAGTACCTTGTGTGTATGCACTGACACGCAGTCAGGCTTAGGAACAGGCATGTGGGTCTGGTAGCCTGAGGGGGACCCAGACAGACTGCACACCTGAAGCCAGGACTGTTTATGTGGCTACTTCAGAAAGAGAGCTACCCTGTAGGAGTGAGACTGAAGATGAGCCACAGCTGCTGGTGGGTACTGATATTCCCTTAACTATAAGGGCAGGGGTGAGTAGTAGTACCCAGGCTGACAGTGGGGCATCGCTGTCAGAAGAGACCAGACTTTCTGTGGAGGGGAGCTAGGAAGGGTTACAAAGAGAGAGTTGAGACAGGCTCAGCTCTCAGACCCTACATTATAAGGCTTGAGGGAGGCATCTAAGGAAGAATCTGATTCTCAAGGTAAAGGAGATTCTGTATACTGGAACAAAGATCTGAAGGAGAGGTAATATGGCAGTTGGTAGTGCCCAGAGCCTACTGTCTGGCACTTCTAGCCATAGCCCGTGACATCCCCTTTGCAGGTCATCTAGGCATAAAGCATAGCAGAAGACATATTATTCAGAACTTTTATTGGCCTGGGATTGCCAGGGATGTAACAGGCTACTGCAGGAGCTCTAAGCAGTGCCAAAAATTTGGCAAGGCAGGAGACAAGGTCAAAGCTCCTTTGATGCCTTTGCCTGTGATACAAGAGCAATTTCAGAGGGTAGCTATGGATATTGTGGGGCCTCTGAGTACCTCAAGCTCCACAGGGAAGAAGTATATCCTAGTGGTAGTAGATTATGCTACTAGATACCCTGAGGTGCTGGCTCTGTCCTACATTGAGGCAGAGAAGGTGGCACATGCTTTGCTAGAGATTTTCAGCAGGGTAGGTTTCCCAAGAGAAATACTGACTGACAGAGGTGCCAATTTCATGTCAGACTTGCTGGCTTGTCTGTGAGAGTGCTGTGGGGAGAAGCACCTAAAGACCGCCCCCTACCACCCCTAGACTAATGGTCTTGTGGAGAGGTTAAACTCTACACTAAAGACCATGCTACAGGCATTTGCAGACCAGTTTAAAAGAGAGTGGGATAAATATTTGCCCCATCTATTGTTTGCTTACAGAGAAGTGCCCCAGGAATCCACAAGATTTTTTATCCTTTGTGTTGCTGTATGGACATAGGGTGAAGGGACCTCTAGATTTGATTCATGATGAGTGGGAGGGTTAGTGTGAATCCTACAATGAGTCTGTTGTGGCATATGTCCTAAACCTCAGGACAAGACTTAGGAAGCTCATGGGCTTGGCCCAGGAGAACCTGGCAGGAGCCCAACAGCAGAAGAAGGTCTGGTATGACAGGAATGCTCGAGCCAGCGAGTATGCTGTGGGGCAGGAGGTGATGGTTCTCATTCCTGTCAGACACAATAAACTACAGGGAGCTTGGGAGAGACCCTTCAAAATGATAAGGAAGGTCAGTGATGTTAACTACATGGTAGAACTGCTAGGCAGGAGGCAGGGGCACAAATTGTACCATGCTAACATGATGAAGCCTTACCATGACAGAGAGACCATTGTGCTGAGTGTTTGCAGTAGGAGGCAGGAGAAGTCTGAAAGGAATTGATGGCTACAGGGAGCCAGCCTGCAAAATCCCAGGTTACTATGGTGAAGCCTAGGGTTGCAGGCATAGGACCTGACAGTGCAACACTGTAATGGGGTTAGCAAAGCAAAGGCAGATGGAATCTTAAGACAGGAAATGGAGTAACATATTCCCAGATAGGCTTATTTTTCTCAAGCCACTTTTGTTAAGGGTCACTTGAAAAACTAGCTTGAGTCTTCGAAGGGGGGGGAGTTGTGACAATAGGAGGTACTGCCAGCCATGCCAGGGAAAAGTAGGGCAGTGGCTGTATGTCTTGTGCCAGCACAGCTAGCTGGAAATTTGTAAATAATTATATGTCCTTTGTATATCAAGCTTACATATGCTAGTGCTGAAAATGTATTTGTGAGCTTTTCTTGTGTTAATTGTGTTAAAATGTATCAACAGTGCACCCTGCTGAAATGAAGAGAAATGTACTTGTATTATGGTATTTGAATTAAATGTATATGTTTTAATAGAGGACATCAGCACAGCAATGGTTAATCAGCTGGCTTATTTTAAGAAAAATAAGAGAAATGTAAATGAGGTGTTAAATCATTAAACAGCACACCACAGTGCTGAGTAGGCCCGAAGATGGTAGGTCTGGGAGCAGCCATTATCTGTTAACTTTTGTAAATAAGGGGGAATGCAGGGAGGACATACAGACTCTGCACAGAAGGCACTCCAGCCAAGAACTGAACCAGAGAACCTATTGCTGTGAGGTGACAACACTACAGCTGCACCACTTTTAATACGTTTATCGTGGCTGGTTGTTGTAGAAAGTATCTAACATTTGAGGGTACTTATATTTATTTGATGACACTGTGTGTGCTACTCCAGAAGGCCTAGTCATCTTGGTGAACTACTGCCATTTGTATTAGTATTAATATTACACAGTATAATTGGACACCTTTTGGTAAGAGCCTCATAGTAACTGACTGATGGCAGTGATAATTACCTTATAGTTTGGCCAAAGCTGGTAGAGCGGGTAATTTGTGCCAGCCTTTCCCAGGTATGTGTGTGTGTGTGTGTGTGTGTGTGTGTGTGTGTGTGTGTGTGTGTGTGTGTGTGTGTGTGTGTGTGTGTGTGTGTGTGTGTGTGTGCATGTGTGTGTGTGCTTGAAAATTAAATCTTAAACAATGTGTGTCAGCTACTTGGGGCATGGACATGAAGCACTGGGTTCACAGAGAGGGTGCTGGAGGACTTGGCTTGGACGCTCGGCTGAGGACCTAACCCTATAACCTGTACCAATGGGGAGTCTTACTTGGGATCTGGAGGGAGACAGATACAGAGACATCCAGACCCCAGGTTGAGTGTTTCCCTGTGTGCTCTTAAGGGAAATTGTACTTGATGCAGAGAGGTCTTCATCGGGAAATATTGAGTGTATCCATTTGTATTACAAATGTACATCCCTTTCCAGTGTCAGTGGTGAGAATTCAGCCTCCTTGATTACTGGCCCAGCATGGGAACGACATATATTGTTGCCCATCACATATTGGTAACAGTACTGGGCATCACAGGCAGTAGTCTCTTTCTTTGTGGGGGAATGTTCCTGTGTACATACAGTGTGTGATGTGTGTGTGTGTGTGTGTGTGTGTGTGTGTGTGTGTGTGTGTGTGTGTGTGTGTGTGTGTGTGTGTGTGTGTGTGTGTGTATTTGTGCCTGTGCATATATGTTTATGTGTATGCATATATACAAATGCACATGTATGTATATACATAAAGATAAACATATGTATATATACGACACACACACACACTCACACACCATGGTTAAATACTAAAGGTGCATTTGTCAAAATGAACTGCAGTCATGCAAATTAAAAGTCTACATAACTATCACTGCTGAAAATGAGTCAAATAGCAAATATAAAACAATTGCACTGTGCCATTTACAACGCAAGTTTGTTTAACAAATATGTTATCATGAAACCTATAGGAGGTCCATGCTAGGTATGCTCCCCTTGGAACTAGACTGTTGCCATATGTTTAAGATTAGTGGTAAAGAGTCTAATGTACACTCTTTCTATTGCAGAGGTTACAGGATTCTAGGTATGCTCAAAGAAAAAAGATCCCACGCATAGCTGAGTGTGATGCTGGCCAGGACCTCTCCACCCAGTGCTTGGCATTAAAATATGCATCTGGAAGGTAATGGATAAGAGAACTGAAGAAAAAGAAAGATTAACAGAAAGAGAAAATCTATATGGCTCAAAAGTACTGTAAAGGAGGAACTTAAGCAAAAGTAAGTCTGTACAGAAACTTCAAGATGGAGAGGAGGTGCAAAGTAGGATGGGTAACAAAAAAGCTGACGGTATCAAGAATAGCAAGGCTGAAATGGAAAGAGAGTTAACCTAAGCAATAATAGTGTAGAAAAACAGTTTTTTCATGTGTGTTTCCTGAACGTAGTAAGCTTTTTTGAAAAGTTGCAGGGATTGTAAACAGTGGTCACTAAGTGCATGCTGCGTATCTTGATCTGGGCTATGCTTTTAGCTCTATCCCCATATTGGCATAGTTAAAAATTAGACAGACAAAATAAATCTCAATGTTATCCGCTGGATTGCAAATTGGCTATCTAACAGATCTCATGTTGTGGAAGTTGCTGCTACATTCTCTGAATGTAAAAATTGTGACTAGAAGAGTACTTCAGGGATCAGTGCTGGAACCCTTGACTTTTTGGCATTTATTCTGCAGACATCCAGTCGAAAAGATGTGTGGCTGACCAAGTTTGCTGATGACTGTAAGCTGATCACCTTTATCTGCTCATATAGTAATTCTAAAAGGCTCCAGTAAGAGCTGGAATATGCACATACCCAGTATACTGAAAACAGAGTCAAGTTAAATGCAAAAAAAAAAGTGCAGCATGCTGGCATTTGGCAATAAAGTCATTCTCACATCATGTGTTATAAATTGTAGTCCTCTTCAGACATACACAGTCATAAGAGACCAGGGTACTTATATGGACAATGCTTTCTCATTCAAGCAGCATGTTTTCACTGTAGTCAGGATATCCTTCTATTTGGCCCAGTTAATTTCCAACAATATATTTTTCAGGATCCAAAGATATCGTCCAGTATTGTACTCCTCTCTTACTGGGCCCATCATCAAATATAATGCACCTTTAGGTATGTATAAATCAAAGCATATTGCTCAACTAGAAGACCAAAACATACCTTATTCAGAAAATTAAAGGAATTAAATCCTTCAACTATCTCAGTAGATTAGCACAACCCTCTATACTCAGTTCAAGCTGCTCTGAGGTGACCTATATCTTACTTTTCAAGCCATGAAAGACACTATCCTATTTCACCTCCTGTTTCTTTGCCTAACCAGTGGTTCTACAAATGTTCATACTAGGGATCTAAATCTATGCTAACAATTAAACAAGACCCACTCGAGAGATAGATTCCTAACTCAAAATATCCCCAGCATAAGAAATAACTGACCACTACAGGTCAAACAAAGTACTACTTTGATTTCCTATAAGGCTGCCATTAATGATTGGATGGCTAGGCATACATTTACATGGGTATCATCATGTATTTCCTACTTGAAGAGGGGGAGACAAACATTTAAGTATGTATGTTTAAATGTGTATATAGCTAAGCATCTTTAAGTCCTTGTGATTGCTTGCCATTGCTGCTATACTCCTGAGAAGGGGAGCAAGAGCTTAGAAGAAATGGTGAAGGAGGGCAAAGGGTATCACAAACAAAACAGACAAGCCAAAATATGGCCAATCAATTATTTGTTACTCTTGACACAAAGGAATGATAGCAGAACACTAGCTTGGAAAGGAAGCTGTATTAAGAGGGAAGATAAAGAAAAAGGACAGGATAGATAACAGACTTTGGGAAGGTGGAAAGAACTCCTGTTACTAACAGCCGACAGAGCTCAGGGGCAGGAGAGTTACTGAAAGGAGTCTGATAAAACTGCTCAGAGCACTAACAGGTATCTAAAGGATTTGTTCCATGGGTCCATGGTTTTAGGGTGTGATGCTAAAAGACTGAAAGTGTGCCACATTTCTTTTATTTCACAAAGAAGGGAGCAATAAATTAAAAAAATACTCAAAGAAACTGCAGGCTTTTAAAATTGACTTCATTATTAAGGAATGTCATGCAGAAGGAAACAATGGAAATATTAGTTAATTTTCTAGAGAACAGCAATCTCAATTACATGATGTTCAGTGCCAAAATATCCTGTTTATAAAATAGTATACAATTTTATGGCAAGATAACTGGAAGAAATACAAGGGAAGTGAGACAGTATGCACTTCAATAAAGATTTTGACTGTTCCCCATTGGGTGCCACTTGACATATTGACATGGGTGCTGGTCAGTGATAAAACAAGATGAGGTGGACTGTTTGCAAGGAAAAACAAAATGCAGCAATGAGAAAGAGGCTGCCAAAGAACAGATAAGTGAGTATTGGTGTGAGAGAGGGTTCAGTTTTGGGACATGAGCTCTTCATTGTGTATGCGCCTGACAATATCGGAAAACAAGATTAACCTCTTCACAGAAGACATTATGAGAAAGCAATACTGTTTGACTGGAAAGTCAGGTTAGCAAGGGAATTAGCAGGTTAGCATGGCCTCAGAAAACGCAGCTGAGACCAAATGGTGAAAAATGTGAGTTCCTGCACCACGTAGCAACATCTTTGGGAAATATATATATGTATATTTAGCTGAAAAAACATTTAAAGGATAAAATCACAGAGAGGATGAACTATCAGGAGCAGACAGAAAAAGCAGCAGCTATGGGCAATACAATGTTGAGTTACATGTCTATGACTGTAGACTCCAAAGATAAAGTAATTATCCCACTTTTTATATCTCTGGTAAAGTCAAAGCTGAAATACATCTATTTCTGGAACTCATACAGAGACAAGGAAGAGATACTTCTAGTAAACTTGCAGAGGAAGTTTAACAAGTTGTTTAAGAAGATGAGAAAAACAGACTGTAAAAAAGAAAACCTATGTCCTGCACCCTTCGCCTCCAAAAAATTGCATTACGACCATATTTCTAAACTCTGTTTGAAAAAATGGGGTCAATAATCTATATGTTTAAATCAAAAGCTTAATTAAATAAGTTAAAGCAAAAAAAGCCAAACAGAAGCGTTAATAAGAGTGGTAAACATGCTAGGAAAACAAACTAAGATATGGGTTATTAACACTGTAAACTCTTGAATGAGTCACTCACAACAGTAGCAGTACCTCTGCTTGTGTGCATTACTACACATATATGTCTATGTGATTGCAGGTTCATATGTATGTGTATATGTACATGCATGACATGACTGTGTATGTGTGAGTGTCAATATAAAATATATGTGGAATAAGTGGGAAAGGTTGATTTGATGTTACATCAGCGTAGTTAGCATCAACACAGTAACATCAAATCACACAAAATCAGCGTGCTTCTGTTCATGCTCTTAGGTTATTTATCAGAACATGTAATACAACAAACAGTGTTACTCCCACATCCTCTGCTAATTACATAAACTAAGTCAGAGATCACACAATTTCTTGGGATTATCCTTTATCACACAACAGCTGACCATCTGTATTATTAACCTAAGTGGGTTGACAATACAGAGATTGATCATAGCCACAACTGACCAGCCTCATGGGACCCCATATATTACATACAGACACTTGATTAGAATTAGAAGTATCATAAAAAATATTCTGACTCCTGATACTTGAGCCATCAAAAACACATACATTAGTGTTTTGCAAGGGAAGAAACTCATACACACTCACACTCACACACATATATGGGTTCTCTTCAGGATGTTGAGGAGGTTGGGCCAGACTGGATGCTTTGTCAAGGGGATCAGAGGAAATCATTGTTACAGGTTTCGTTGCCAACCTCTTGCAGTGCTTTCAAGGTATTGATAAGGATTATTACCTTTATGCCACACTGGTTATATTGGCTAGTTTCCTTTATTGGGGAATGTTTCAGACAATTGAACTGCTGGGAAGTATGGATGAAAGGGAGTTCAAACCGCTATGTTGGGCGAATTTCATGATAATGAAGGATCAGTTTGTAGTTTGACTAACAACTTCTAATACTCACCAGTTTAGGTAAAGACAGCAAGTTTCAAGTCTCAGTGAAACAGGGAGAAGAAGAATGTATCAACTACCCACTGTGTAGGCAGCTGCCCTCCAGTATTTGTATCCCAATTAAATTGGTGGGCATTTGGTATTTGTAGTAGCTCCTGGCAGTGTACTGTAGATGCAGCAGTTTGAAGTTCTTCAGAAAAAAGCACTAGAGGTCTCAAGTCTAGATCCAGCTTGTATCTCAGCACATTCAGTTAAAATAGGGTAGACTACAAGCCTTATAAAGGCTGTTACATTACTAGAAGTCATTAAATGTGTGGGGAGATAACAATTTTGGGCATTTCTGCAGTATATTACATTTAAGAAGTAGTTTTAGGGAAGTATTTTTACCCTACCTAGAGAGTAGCATGGATGTGTAAATATAAACAAGGGTTTGGCTACCACTAGTTACGTTTTTGTTTTGTTTCATAAGTTACACAAAGGTGCTTTTCGGGGGTGGGCCCTGTGAAGGGGCTAGCTATGTGGCAGACAGCTTGAGATAAGCATGGAGGACTTCCAGCAAAGTTAGCAAGGGATGGGAGGCATGCTGTTAACTGGTTTGCAGGCTTAAGGCCAGTCATTATGTTGAGTCACCTGGGGATGATTTGGAGACTGCAACTATAACAACATTTGTTTTAATGATGTTGCATGATATTCTATATATCAAAAGCCACATTCCAGGTATTATTGTTGTCTGGTCCCAAATAATCCCCAGAGTGGTTTGAAAGAAGGTAATTATTATTGACAATTGATAATGCAGGGAGATACGTGACTAACAAAACGATAAGGAATGTAATGGTAACTGGGGTCATGGTGCTCCAACACCAGGAAACAGAGGATAGGGATCCATCCCAAAACAGACTATATGGACCCCACTTAACAAACCTCAATCTGGTCTTGTGAAATTTTCATATTGCATACATTTGCAGGACCTTATGGTGGTAAGATAGAATATATCAATCATTTCATTTTTTTAGATAGTATGGATATTATTAAGGTTTTAAGGCAGGTACAAGAAAGGAGTGAATAACCCGCAGTGGTGGTGCTGCGGTAGCGTTGTCGCCTCACAGTAAGACACTGTCCGGTTCGATTCTCAACTAGAGCGTCTTTTGCATGGAGAGATGCATGAATGGGTGTACCTTCATTGAAGGTTGTGCATCAGGCCTGGCAAGCTGGTACATAAAAATCAACTGCCAATCATTAGCGGACCGGAGTTCCGCTGTGGCGACCCCTAACCGGGAAAAAGCCGAAAGACACAAACAAACAAGAAAGGAGTAAATGTGAGGTTATGAGAAACCATTTCATAAAAACAAAATAATGGGGAAATGGAAGCATTCTGGTTAGTGAGAATTACATTTTATATCTAAAAAAGGGGGGGGTGAAGTAAAGCACTAAAAGTAACATGCCTTTATTCTTAAGAAATACAGAAGGCAGCCTGGTGTGCAGAAACTTGGGTAAGGTACATGGTGTCAGTAATGTCCCCATGCATCCAGGGTACATCATGTCAGTAATGTTTCCCTGCATCCAGGATATGTGGTACCAGTAGTATCCCCCTGTATCCAAGATACATGATGCTGGCTATTTCCCCTGTTTTAGATGTGAGGAATAACCCATGCCCCCTCCATTGCATATGGCATGGCTCCTATAAACTTAGCTACTTATGGCCTTCCTTGGTTAAAAAATGTTATTGATTTTGGAATGAGCTAAATGTCTGATGAATAAGGCTGGAAGAATGGTTGATCAATATTTGGATTAGCTGTGTGGGATCAATGGTTCGCTCCCACAAGGATATCTGAGTACACACTTAAGTTCTCAGATCCTTAGTTATAATTAGCAGATATCCAAACTGATAAAGAATTAATGGGCTGACAACTTTATAGCCAAGCTAATTTTGTAACCAGACTTGATGGGATCAAATTGCCTTGCTAGGGAAAGAATGCAAAGTTATATTACAATATGGATTGTTTGAAATAAAGTGGTAATTGTTTCCTGGATTGTTTACTAATAAGTTGTAACTATATCTTGATGGATTTCGAATGAAACTGTTTATCATGAGCTGTGGGTATTTAATGAGCACAGAAGTCAGAAGATCAGGTATAAAAGATAAGTGTGATGAAATAATAGGAATTAACTGGAAAAACTGAAGGTTTCTTGCAAATAAAGTAGCTGGTCAATGGATGTTTGCACTCACTGGGGGAGGGGAAAGCATAAGGCAGATAATATTAAATGGACTTTTAGGGGAGCATTCTTAGCTTGCCACATGAAGAACATGTGTCATTCACAAAGAATGAGCAGAAAATCCATTGTCTGCAGTAGATAAGGTGAAATAAGCTTATAACATTGAAAATAATTATTAAATATTAAAAGAGTTTATCAGATGACTTTCAGGCACTTTATTTCTGGCATTGTTATATTAACATGCAATGCTTCATTCTAAATATTAAAATCGATAGGATTAAAAAAAAAAAAACTAGCCATGCCATAAGTGGTAAGGATGCAACAAAAAAGGCCTTTTAGTGTGATTCTGGAAACCAGCAATTAAGAAATACATTAGCTGTAATGAAGAGACACCTCATTATCACCTAATTTGTACGTCTTTGAATTGCTCAAAGATTCTTGCAAGCACAAACAGGCCCTTTTCTGCTGCTCTTATGGTAATCATCCCAGCAGCTGATGTATCACATCAGCAGTGGTACCCTCCTCATTCACCCCCCCCCACACACACACACACACACACACACACACACACACACACACACACACACTCTGCCATACCTGTTACATGTCCTTCAGTTAACAGAAAGTCCCTGATGTTGCCTGTTATTTTTTGCCATCCCTCATAAATCATGAATGACAGCTGTCAGTTAATAATGCCAGTCTTTAGAGTTCTATTCTTCTTATTGTTGCATCATTATGTAAGACCTGTTATTCTATTAATTATTTTAAGTGGATTAAAGTGATATTTTGAGAGACTCCCTGATGTTGTCTAGTGATTCCCCTGGCTTTGCCTGAAAGTCTTCATCTTGGCCCCCATAAGACATACACCATTACAGTCAGTCAATAGTATCAGGCAGTTTCATTCAACTTTGTATTTCATGTTTTGTAACACAAAACCTGTGTTCTATTAAATTTGTAAATAGATTAGGATAATACTAAAGAGTGTCTCTAGTGTCTAGTGTTCCCTCCATATGTCTTTGTGCTGCACAACATGTTGGTTTGTTAACATTTGAAGTGATTTTAAGATTTATTTAACAGCTCTTGGTATCTAGTGTTGCAGGATTTGCTCATTAGTCAGGGAGACTTTAGGTGTGGCAGCCACACACCTGTATGTATGTACAAACACACACACACACACACACACACACACACACACACACACACACACACACACACACACACCACTGCTGCCATTCTGCTATACTCCCAGCACTTACCTCTAACATGATCATTCCCACTGAGAGGAAAGGATGACCTCAAACTTTTGGCCAAGTTAACTAATGAGGCTGGATTTGTGCAGCAGCATGGTTCTTTGAATAGCTTGGCTGTGTAAAGCACTAACGACAGACATTTCCTGGGAAAGTGCATGGTTATGTCATGCCTTCCCAGAATGTTGCAGTAACATTTGCAGTAGGCCGGAGAAACGAGTCACCTCAGTTCTGTACCTCTTTGAAGGACAAACCGTTAAAATCAACTGGTAAACTGAAAACTCTCAAGACACCGTGCCAACAGGGAACCAACCAGCAGTACCAAAAAGCAAATAACTTGTTAATTCACTTTTATTTATTTATTGACATTTAATTACTGAGAAAGTCCGACTAGGTAGAAGTCCATTTTCAGTAGAGGCCTGAGGTGAAAAGCTCCAAATTATTACAAAACATTTAACAACAATAATTTTTACAATCTTCAAAAATAAAACAAAGACATCTGCAGTTTAGGTAATTATAACAAATCAGTAATAATATAAAAACATTGGTTTAGAATCTATAAAATTTATATGACAATTATTTAATATTATTCACTGATTTAGCGCATTTGTGTTTAGAATACAGACTTCATCATAATCGCTATGTTATTAGCTGCAGCAGTAGCCATTCTGCTGGCGATATCCCCTAAATTTACTGGTATAGTGGAAGTGCTTGTTTCTGCTGTTGACCTTGTAAAGATTACTTGAATACATTGCAACTCAGATACTAGTGTGCACTACTGCATGTTGTGTAAGGAGATATGGGGGACATTTACCACTCACAGTGTGTTCAGTGACATCATGAGTAGAAGTGGAGGGTTCAACTGTTAACAGCACTTATGTCTTACATGTAATCATTTCACCTGAGCAGTCTTTTCTCTATGTAAATATGTCACGGTGGTTAACCCAAACTTCCTGAGCAGATGTCTGCTGATGCTGCAGATACGGCTAATAGCCACATCACCTCTGATTATGCCAGTATCATCTGCTTCACAGTCATTACCCTGAATGGAGAGGAGGTATTCCTCATCAAGAGTTAAAGGAGTGAGTGTTTGAGCCCCTCTCCCTTCGTGCTATTGCAATTCCATTCTGCCTTACCTTTGCACATGCTACCATATCATTAGCCCTCTTCTTGCATTGCGTTAATATGCAATTCCTTCCACAAACAGTGTTTATATCCATAACCACTTGGTCTTTGGTCTTTGTCTTCTCAGCTTATAAGGGTGCTACCTTTTTCCAGAAAGTCCTACAGGCTGCCATGAGGATGTGGTTTTCCTCATGGCAAAAACTATCCTTTCTCTGCCTGGATCCTGTTGCTGCATCATTCATTTACGTAAAACATGTCAAAGTAATATAGTAAAACATGATCCACTCATCAGCCAGGAACACAGGGATGAAAGTATGACTGCATCTGCCACCAATTAATCAAAGATCTTAGTATAAAAACATTTATGGTGACACTACACCCATATTCATATACACATTCTGCAGGTCCAAAGTCAGACAGCTAAAGCTGTGTTGTATTAAGATGTACAGCGTCATCAAAAATGCATAATATTATTGCAACCTAACATAACACTATCATCTTATGTCATTGCTAACAGACATGTATCTTTCCTCTACTACTTTTCTATATCTATACGGCCATTTTGCATTCATGAGTGAAAGTCAGCAATTCCCCAGAAAAGCAGTATGTAACCCGACAAAGCAATACACCGGTGAAAATGCAGTACATCAGACTACATTCACTTGAAATTATGTACTTATATCCAGAGTTGTATAATCTATAAATGCAAGAAAGTATTTCAAACAAATCTTTCACATTGCTTTTATGACTACTTTCTCATATGTTTACAGTGTTGCTGCCATGAATTCCCATTTATAAATTACACTCATGTCATCAGTATTAACATGAATCATCGGCATTTGACTGTCAGATAAATAAAAGATACAATTCTCCTAGTAATAATTGTTGTGTAATATCACTATGAATTGCTTCCCAATAATTTCTAGCAGCTATTGTTTTCTTACTTTATTATGTTCACTCATTCCTAAACCATTTGCCGCCTATCTCAAGTGATCGCAACTTAATGTGGTAGTCTTAAAGTTATTTGCATAAATTCAAGCTCATTTACACAGTCTGTATGTAAATTAGGTTTAGTTATAATTATCTGTATTAATTGAAGTAATACACAAGTGTGCAACTCAACAAATCCATGTAACTAGGTCTCAAGTAGCTGTGGACAAGCAACACACAGCGACACTGAGTCAGGCTGTCCTTGTAAGCTGTGAAGAAGCCTAATCAATCTCAGATTTCCCACATGCTTAGAAAAAGAAAAACTGGAGTCAGATACAGTTGAAACTGTATAATTGTGATGCATAATCCGTGGCCCTTCTGAATAATGTGACACATCAGCGCCTCAAATCGCTCAAACGTTTATATGACATGATAATGACATCAGCAGGGAGATTTATTTATACAGCAAAGGGAAAAAAGAAAAAATAGTAACACAACACAGAAAAAGGCATACTGAATTTTATTTACCATGGAAAGGAAATGTGAAACTATTCCTTAATATATAAATATATATATATATATATATATATATATATATATATATATATATATATATATATATATATATATATATATATAAATATATATATATATAAACAAAGCAGGTTTTAGTAAAACCAAACTTGTCAAAATAGCTGTTCCATGTCTAATGCCTCTTCTTGGTTCTTGGTAGCTGGGCTTGTTTATGGTGACATCACAGCCCAGAGGGTGTGGTTCCAAATCTGTGAATCACAGCCCTGCACTTACATTCTTCAGCCTGGTTATGGCACTTTAAAACAAGGTACCACATGTGAAGGCATGGGGCTGACATCCAAGCTTGTCTGACTAGGAGACCAAAATCATAGTTTGTCTCTTAAGGGATTCATGCCTGGTAAAACACAGTTTCTCTTGCTCGTGATAACAATAAACTTGTCTCATGCCTATTCCTTGACCTCTCTAAAGCCTTTGACACTGTCTCCCACATCTCCTCTTGGACAAACTCACTAACTTAAATTTATTTCCCCCTACTATCTCCTGGTTCTCTAGCTATCTTTTAACCACCATCAATCAGTCAAATGGCTCTCTGCACTACCCCCCCCCTCTCACTGTGCAAATGGGTGTCCCCCAGGGATCCATCCTCGGACCACTGCTCTTTAATATTTTCACTAATTTAATCTATACCTCTTGTCCCCAGTCATCACTTGTGCAATATGCAGATGACTCTGCTGTTATAACCATTGCTGACAACCCATCAGACCTCCACTCTACTACCCAGGCTTCATTCAACACCATTGAGACATGGCTTAGTGATAACAAACTAATTCTTAATCCTAAGAAAACCAAGATCCTACTTTTCCTCCCCAAAAACCTCACCAGTCTGAAAAGTACATTTACAATTTTATCAAGCAACAGCAGCATCACCACAGTTGAACCTAGTACTAAATTACTAGGTGTCACAATAGATGATCAGCTTAAGTTTGATCTACATATTACAAACTGCATCAAAAAAACTCACCAGAAACTTGAACACCTTTTCCGCAACAAGAAATACTTAACCAACGCAGCCCAAAAAACTCTTTCTTATGCTTTACTACTTCCAACATTCCTATACAGCTGTCATATATTCACAAACCTTAACAGCACACTCGTTTCTAAACTTGAAACTACCTACAACAAATTGGCCAGATTCGCAGCAAACCAAATCTATAAGTCTTACCACTGCTTATCACTTAAGCAACTAGACTGGCTTGAATTCCCTCACCTGCTCTAACTATATCAACTACAAGTCATCCACTCCATCCTCTATTTACCCTCTTTCTGCCCCAGCCTCTCTTCCATCATATCTACATATTCCCCTACTAGGACTCTACGGAGCTCAGACCAAGAACTGTTACAAATTTACAAACCCAAAACCAAAATCGGATGTCTTCTCTATAACTATAACCAGCTACATCCTCGAACCAACTTCCCTTAGAAATAAAGTCCCTTCACCATAGCAAGAGTTTCAAATTAGCCACAAGAAAATACCTAACAAAAAATGGTCTTGCCACTGCAGTCATCCACCCTAAACTTACTATCCTTCCACCAAATACCACCCTCACTCCAAATGTATCTCTAACCTTGTACACCTACCAATAACATTAAATATGTTTTGTTTAATGTAAGTTGAATTGTAAGGCTATCATAACTTCCTTTCAATTGTTACAGAGTGTGTGTGTGTGTGTGTGTGTGTGTGTGTGTGTGTGTGTGTGTGTGTGTGTGTGTGTGTGTGTGTGTGTGTGTGTGTGTGTCTATACAGCTTGTCTTTCTGAGGAGAAGATAAAAGTGTGTTGCCTATCGCAAATTTACATGACATTAATTAAAACTGCAAGTGGAGTATGTAAGGCATAGCAGAAAGCAGAAACTGCAATAGAAATGTATGCACTGGCTGCAGAAAATATCCACCCCTCCAAAGACAAGTTGTACAGAAGCAAAATAATGTAACATTTGGAATGAAGTCATACAGTTTTTCTAGTTTAACTTGCAGTGGAGAAGAAATATTTATTTGCACAGATGGATTAGGTACAATGAATGTATGAAAATATGTGCTTTACTGTTTTCCTGCTTAATACATTAAAACATACAGCAAAACTCTGTAGAAATGTGTACAGAAGTAAGCACACACATGAAAGAAATACAATAATACCCTCAGTGTCTTGCTGATTAGTAAACATAATTGTGTAAGAAAGATTTAAACACACAGCTAGTTAGTGAGTTAGATAGTTAAACAATCATCATCCTCTGCACATTCTCTATGCAGCAGAACTGGAGATATTTTACAACAGAGCGCAGGAGGACTGGAGATTGAAGAGGCTGACTGAGGGTGCTCTGGAGTATGCAAGATAAATAAATAAATAGTTTCCATTCAAGAAACATTTACTTACAAATTAAGTTTTGTTTCTATATTTTACATAGTTCATAAGTATAAATGCAGATCTAATTCATACAAAAAGATATTAAAATAAGTAAAGTACTTTCAGTTCACAACTGTAGTTCAATCCATATTAGCCAGAAATCTCAAATGTATTCCCATTTCTTATATGTCAACATATCTCATTAGTATGAATAGAATAAAACTGTAAAAACCACCACACTTTCATAGCAACATACTGATTGCTCCCATGTTTCCAGTACTATTTCCCAGAATGTTTTCTTATATGAGTAAAGTTTTAATTAAAATAAAAAAACAATGTTAATTCATTATGAGTCCATTTATTGTCTTCATTTCTTGTTTGTCTGTCTGTCTACCTTCCCACTCTCTTTTTCTTATTTTAATTATACATTCCTTTGTCCTTTATTTTCTTTCTGCCCCATGTCTGTTCAGTTTTCTGCAGGTCCAAAATCAATAGGAGCAACCTAACTTTCTTCCCAGGTCAGGGACATCCACCCTCTGCCCATTCAAGGATGTCTTCACAGTGTCGGGGAGGTGGCACCAGTCGTGTAGGTACTCTGACATGTGACAGTCTGGTAAGCTTCACAGAACATGAGCTCAGGACTTGGTTAAGGATGTGGTGGAGCAGGTAGCGGAGAAACAGTTTCTGCCAGTCCATGATATTCTTTATCGTATTCAAGACTCACTGTTCATCAGACATCAACTGCCACCACATGCCCCCGCCCTCTCAACATTGGGATCCTCCACACCAACACCATCAGGCAGTAGAAACATTTGATGTCCTATGGACCGGGTGTCCTCTGTGCTCAACTCCTCTTGACCTCCCTCCTTCCTAATCCTCTCTCCTACACCCCTCTAACCTACTTCCTACCCAAACTACTCTCTTACATAAAAACTAATTTGAAAAAATCAGGGGGTCCATTCCCCAGCAAAATTCTAGTACTACTCCTCTCCCACCTCTTCCAGCATAACCCTCTTGATGTGCTCCTTATGTGTTTCCCTCATTGTAATGTCTCCTCTTTTTCAATCTTTCATACCTTCCTCTTTCCACTTTTTTAAGAAACTATCAGGGTGTTGAAATAAGGATACCCCTATATAAAGAATATAAAACACTTTTAACTGTTTTAAAAAAAAGTTAGTAATAATATCTGAGCTGCACCACTTACCTTGAATACTTTAAACATGCACATGCATATCTGCTTTTGTTAATATTTCCTGAAATGTACAGACTTTTGCAAAACATCCCTGATTTTGCCTCATATATTTGCCCTGTCCATCATAAAACTTTTGATCTTCTGGTAACTGACCGAGGGTAACAGTCAATCAGTAATGGCAGGCATTAAAGTTTCATACTTCTTATTGTTCAGAAATTTCATGTTGATTCAAAACCTGTTAATTAGAGTAATATTTAAAAATTGTCTCCGATTTTGAGCCTTTGTCCCCTTATTATTTTTGACTTTGTTCAAAAATAAGTCGAGATGTAAGGTAAGTATTGTTTTTCATTAAAAAATGATAGGAAAAGAAGGCACACTTTGAAGATACACCCACACAGTGATTCAGAAATGCATATCCACAATACAGTTTATAGTGCATGCACAATGAGACACAAGGCTTTTTAACAATGCATACATCTAGGCCAGTGTGAGCAATGAGCAGCTCCTTATTGTGACCACAGTATAGACCATGGAAAGATTGTGTTAAATCTTCCTGCATCCAGAGTAAAGTATGAGCATCTGTAATAAACACTGGCCATGCATGAGCATTTAGGTCATTTATGTAACTGCAGGCAGATATCATAATGCTAAGGTGCTGATTTATTGTAACTCATGGCAACAGGTATGGCAAGAATTGACTAATGGAAGAAAATAAGGCTAAGATTTGTAGAAATGGCAAAGGGGCAACAGAAGCAAGAGAAAGTGACAGAACACTGCAAAGGGAACTGCTAACCAAAGGAGCAATGTAAAACATACTGTGGGGAGTGTATGACTTATCCGCACATATATTAATCTGAAATTCTTGAGCACAAAGCATGTGAAACTAAAACAGGATATGTGGGATACAATAAAGGAACATGATTGTACCTACCTACACCAGACCCAACATCAGTAAAACTTTTATCAGTTTACATGTACTATAATGTTGTTGTTGTTTGTCTTTCGGCTTTTTCCCGGTAAGGGGTCGCCACAGCGGAACTCCGGTCCGCTAATGATTGGCAGTAGATTTTTATAAAATGCCGAGGTGCCAGCTCAACGCCCAACCTTCAACGAAGGAATGCCCATTTAAGCACGTATGTCTTTCGAATGCTACCCAACCGTGGGGAGGACATGCAGACTCCACACAGAAGGCACTCCCAAGCCAAGCCGAGAATCGAACGGGAGAACCTCTTGCTGTGAGGTAACAACGCTAACATTGTACCACCATGGAAAAGGAAAAAAAAAAAGATTTTACCCCATTACTCTTTAGTGCTATTCCCCCAAGCATTAAATACCCTCATGTTTGCATATTTGTAAATTTGCAAAATAAATATGCAACCATGAGAAGATATGAATTCCTCACTTAGTGTAATGACATTGCAAAAATCGCTGCATGAATATGATAAATGACAACATTCAGCTACAAACATAATGTTTACCACACTTTGAATTTGCAGACTGATGTGCAATGGTACTCATTTACATAACCAATGGTAGCAGAAGCCAATACACATAGGACATGGCATCAACTAGACTTCATTTTCCATGTATTACTTAATTATCACTGCTTTTCCTACTTCTTTTAGCTTCCTTCCTAGTCTTACCATCTGTAGACATGTCACAATTAGTAAGCTCTAAAAACTGATCTCCAGATTTGATTAATTCATGTTTATTACGATGGTTTTTAACTCACCCTT